>NC_084635.1:40278266-40320766 GCF_033978795.1 Nerophis ophidion | reverse complement strand
ATTCCTATAATAGATCAAACTACCATAATTCCTATAATAGATGACACTACCATAATTCCTATAATAGGATCACACTACCATAATTCAATCAATCAATCAATGTTTACTTATATAGCCCTAAATCACTTCCTATTATAGATCACACTACTATAGTTCCTATAATAGATGACTCTACCATAATTCCTATTATAAGATGACACTACCATAATTCCTATAATAGGATCACACTACCATAATTCCTATATGATCACTATCATAATTCCCATAATAGATCACACTACCATAATTCCTATAATAGGATCACACCACCATAATAATTCCTATAATAGATCACACTACCATAATTCCCATAATAGATCACACTACCATAATAACTCCTATAATAATAGATCACACTACCATAAATCCTATAATAGATCACACTACCATAATTCCTATAATAGATCACACTACCATAATTCAATCAATCAATCAATGTTTACTTATATAGCCCTAAATCACTTCCTATTATAGATCACACTACTATAGTTCCTATAATAGATGACTCTACCATAATTCCTATTATAAGATGACACTACCATAATTCCTATAATAGGATCACACTACCATAATTCCTATATGATCACTATCATAATTCCCATAATAGATCACACTACCATAATTCCTATAATAGGATCACACCACCATAATAATTCCTATAATAGATCACACTACCATAATTCCCATAATAGATCACACTACCATAATAACTCCTATAATAATAGATCACACTACCATAAATCCTATAATAGATCACACTACCATAATTCCTATAATAGATCACACTACCATAATTCCTATAATAGATCACACTACCATAATAACTCATAATAATAGATCACACTACCATAAATCCTATAATAGATCACACTACCATAATTCCTATAATAGGATCACACTACCATAATTCCTATAATAGATCACACTACCATAATTCCTATAATAAGATGACACTACCATAATTCCTATAACAGGATCACACTACCAAAATTCCTATAATAGGATCACACTACCATAATTCCTATAATATGATCACACTACCAATATAATTTCTATAATAGATCACACTACCATAATTCCTATAGTAGATGACACTACCATAATTCCTATAATAGGATCACACTACCATAATTCATATAATAGGATCACACTACCCTAATTCCTATAAGATTACACTACCATAAATCCTATAATAGGATCACACTACCATAATTCAATCAATCAATCAATGTTTACTTATATAGCCCTAAATCACTTCCTATAATAGATCACACTACCATAGTTCCTATAATAGATGACTCTACCATAATTCCTATAATAAAATGACACTACCATAATTCCTATAATAGGATCACACTACCATAATTCCTATAATAGATCACACTACCATAATTCCTATATGATCACACTACCATAATTCCCATAATAGATCACACTACCATAATAATTTCTATAATAGATCACACTACCATAATTCCTATAATAGGAAAACCCTACCATAATTCCTATAATAGGATCACACTACCACAATTCCTGTAAGAGATCACACTACCATAATTCCCATAATAGACCACACCACCATAATAATTCCTATAATAGATCACACTACCATAATTCCCATAATAGATCACACTACCATAATAACTCCTATAATAATAGATCACACTACCATAATTCCTATAATAGGATCACACTACCATAATTCCTATAATAGGATCACACTACCATAATTCCTATAATAGATCACACTACCCTAATTCCTATAATAGATCACACTACCATAATAATTCCTATAATAGATCACACTACCATAATTCCTATAATAGGATCACACTACCACAATTCCTGTAAGAGATCACACTACCATAATTCCCATAATAGACCACACCACCATAATAATTCCTATAATAGATCACACTACCATAATTCCTATAATAGGATCACACTACCATAATTCCTATAATAAGATGACACTACCATAATTCCTATAACAGGATCACACTACCAAAATTCCTATAATAGGATCACACTACCATAATTCCTATAATATGATCACACTACCAATATAATTCCTATAATAGGATCACACTACCCTAATTCCTATAATAAGATGACACTACCATAATTCCTAAAATAGGATCACACTACCAATATAATTCCTATAATAGATCACACTACCATAATTCCTATAATAGATGACACTACCATAATTCCTATAATAGGATCACACTACCATAATTCATATAATAGGATCACACTACCCTAATTCCTATAATAAGATTACACTACCATAATTCCTATAATAGGATCACACTACCATAATTCAATCAATCAATCAATGTTTACTTATATAGCCCTAAATCACTTTCTATAATAGATCACACTACCATAGTTCCTATAATAGATGACTCTACCATAATTCCTATAATAAAATGACACTACCATAATTCCTATAATAGGATCACACTACCCTAATTCCTATAATAGGATGACACTACCATAATTCCTATAATAGATCACACTACCATAATTCGTATATGATCACACTACCATAATAATTCCTATAATAGATCACACTACCATAATTCCGATAATAGGAAAACACTACCATAGTTCCTATAATAGGATCACACTACCACAATTCCTGTAAGAGATCCCACTACCATAATTCCCATAATAGATCACACTACCATAATTCCCATAATAGATCACACTACCATAATTCCTATAATAGGATCACACTACCATAATTCCTATAATAGGATCACACTACCATAATTCCTATAATAAGATGACACTACCATAATTCCTATAACAGGATCACACTACCAAAATTCCTATAATAGGATCACACTACCATAATTCCTATAATATGATCACACTACCAATATAATTCCTATAATAGATCACACTACCATAATTCCTATAATAGATGACACTACCATAATTCCTATAATAGGATCACACTACCCTAATTCCTATGATAAGATGACACTACCATAATTCCTATAATAGGATCACACTACCACAATTCCTATAATAGATCACACTACCATAGTTCCTATAATAGATCACACTACCATAATTCCTATAATAAGATGACACTACCATAATTCCAATAATAGATCACACTACCATAATTCCTATAATAAGATGACACTACCATAATTCCTATAATAGGATCACACTACCATAATTCCTATAATATGATCACACTACCATAGTTCCTATAATAGATCACACTACCATAATTCCTATAATAAGATGACACTACCATAATTCCGATAATAGATCACACTACCATAATTCCTATAATAAGATGACACTACCATAATTCCTATAATAGGATCACACTACCATAATTCCTATAATATGATCACACTACCAATATAATTCCTATAATAGATCACACTACCCTAATTCCTATAATAAGATGACACTACCATAATTCCTATAATAGATCACACTACCATAGTTTCTATAATAGATGACACTACCATAATTCCTATAATAAGATGACACTACCATAATTCCAATAATAGATCACACTACCATAATTTCTATAATAGGATCACACTACCATAATTCCTATAATAGATCAACATACCATAATTCCTACAACAGGATCACACTACCACAATTCATATATGATCACACTACCATAATTCCCATAATAGATCACACTACCATAATAATTCCTATAATAGGATCACACTACCATAATTCCTATAATAGGACCACACTACCATAATTCCTATAATAAGATGACACTACCATAATTCCTATAACAGGATCACACTACCAAAATTCCTATAATAGGATCACACTACCATAATTCCTATAATATGATCACACTACCAATATAATTCCTATAATAGATCACACTACCATAATTCCTATAATAGATGACACTACCATAATTCCTATAATAGGATCACACAACCCTAATTCCTATAATAAGATGACACTACCATAATTCCTATAATAGGATCACACTACCATAATTCCTATAATACATCACACTACCATAGTTCCTATAATAGATCACACTACCATAATTCCTATAATATGATCACACTACCAATATAATTCCTATAATAGATCACACTACCCTAATTCCTATAATAAGATGACACTACCATAATTCCTATAATAGGATCACACTACCATAATTCCTATAATAGATGACACTACCATAGTTCCTATAATAGATGACACTACCATAATTCCTATAATAAGATGACACTACCATAATTCCAATAATAGATCACACTACCATAATTCCTATAATAAGATGACACTACCATAATTCCTATAATAGGACCAAGCTACCATAATTCCTATAATAGGACCAAGCTACCATAATTCCTATAATAGGATCACACGACCATAATTCCTATAATAGGATCACACGACCATAATTCCTATAATAGGATCACACGACCATAATTCCTATAATAGATCACACTACCACAATTCCTATAATAAGATGACACTACCATAATTCCTATATGATCACACTACCATAATTCCCATAATAGATCATACTACAATAATAATTCCTATAATAGATCACACTACCATAAATCCTATAATAGATCACACTACCATAATTCCTATAATAGTTCACACTACCATAATTCCTATAATAAGATGACACTACCATAATTCCTATAATAAAATGACACTACCATAATTCCTATATTAGGATCACGCTACCATAATTCCTATAATAGGGTCACACTACCATAATAATTCCTATAGTAGATCACACTACCATAATTCCTTTAATAGGAACACACTACCATAATTCCTATAATAAGATGACACTACCATAATTCCTATAATAGGATCAAACTACCATAATTCCTATAATAGGATCACACTACCATAATTCCTATAATAGATTCACACTACCATAATTCCTGTAATAGATCACACTACCATAATTCCTGTAATAGATCACACTACCATAATTCCTATAACAGGATCACACTACCACAATTCCTGTAATAGATAACACTACCATAATTCATATATGATCACACTACCATAATTCCCATAATAGATCACACTACCATAATAATTTCTATAATAGGATCACACGACCATAATTCCTATAATAGATCACACTACCATAATTCCTATAATAAAATGACACGACCATAATTCCTATAATAAAATGATACGACCATAATTCCTATAATAGGATCACACTACCATAATTCCTATAACAGGATCACACTACCATAATTCCTATATGATCACACTACCATAATTCCCATAATAGATCATACTACAATAATAATTCCTATAATAGATCACACTACCATAAATCCTATAATAGATCACACTACCATAAATCCTATAATAGTTCACACTACCATAATTCCTATAATAGGATCATAATACCATAATTCCTATAATAAGATGACACTACCATAATTCCTATAATAGATCACACTACCATAATTCCTATAATAGGATGACACTACCACAATTCCTATAATAGGGTCACACCACCATAATAATTCCTATAAAATATCACACTACCATAATTCCAATAGGATCACACTATCATAATTCCTATAATAGATCACACTACCATAATTCCTATAATAAGATGACTCTACCACAATTCTTATAATAGATCACACTACCATAATTCCTATAATAGGATCACACAACCATAATTCCTATAATAGGATCACACAACCATAATTCCTATAACAGGATCACACAACCATAATTCCTATAATAGATCACACTACCATAATTCCTATAATAGATCACACTACCATAATTCCTATAATAGGTTGACACTACAATAATTCCTATGATAGTATCACGCTACCATAATTCCTATAATAGGATCACACTACCATAATTCATATAATAGGATGACACTACCATAATAATTCCTATAAGATCACACTACCTTAATTCTTTTAATACGATCACACTAACATAATAATTCCTGTAAAAGGATCACACTACCATAATTCCTATAATAGGAAGGCACTACCATGATAATTCCTATAATAGATCACACTACCATAATTCCTATAATAGGATGACACTACCACAATAATTCCTATAATAGGATCACACTACCATAATAATTTATATAATAAGATTACACTACCATAATTCCTATAATAGGATCACACTACCATAATAATTCCTATAATAGGATCACACTACCATAATAATTTATATAATAAGATTACACTACCATAATTCCTATAATAGGATCACACTACCATAATAATTCCTATAACATGATCACACTACCATTCCTATAATAGATCACACTACCATTATTCCTATAATAGGATGACACTACCATAATAATTCCTATAATAGGATCACACTACCATAATTCCTATAATAGGAAGACACTACCATGATAATTCCTATAATAGATCACACTACCATAATGCCTATAATAGGATGACACTACCATAATCATTTATATAACATTACACTACCATAATTCCTATAATAGGATGACACTACCATAATAATTTATATAACATTACACTACCATAATTCCTATAATAGGATCACACTACCATAATTCCTATAATAGGAAGACACTACCATGATAATTCCTATAATAGATCACACTACCATAAATCCTATAATAGGATCACACTACCATAATTCCTAAAATAGGATCACACTACCATTATTCATATAATTGATCACACTACCATAATAATTCCTATAACAGAATGACACTACCATAATTCCTAAAATAGGATCACACTACCATAATTCCTATAATAGGAAGACACTACCATGATAATTCCTATAATAGATCACACTACCATAAATCCTATAATAGGATCACACTACCATAATTCCTAAAATAGGATCACACTACCATTATTCATATAATAGATCACACTACCATAATAATTCCTATAATAGAATGACACTACCATAATTCCTAAAATAGGATCACACTACCATTATTCATATAATAGATCACACTACCATAATAATTCCTATAATAGAATGACACTACCATAATTCCTATAATAGGATCACACTACCATAATTCCTAAAATAGGATCACACTACCATTATTCATATAATAGATCACACTACCATAATAATTCCTATAATAGAATGACACTACCATAATTCCTATAATAGGATCACACTACCATAATTCCTAAAATAGGATCACACTACCATTATTCATATAATAGATCACACTACCATAATAATTCCTATAATAGAATGACACTACCATAATTCCTAAAATAGGATCACACTACCATTATTCATATAATAGATCACACTACCATAATAATTCCTATAATAGAATGACACTACCATAATTCCTATAATAGGATCACACTACCATAATTCCTAAAATAGGATCACACTACCATTATTCATATAATAGATCACACTACCATAATAATTCCTATAATAGAATGACACTACCATAATTCCTATAATAGGATCACACTACCATAATTCCTAAAATAGGATCACACTACCATTATTCATATAATAGATCACACTACCATAATAATTCCTATAATAGAATGACACTACCATAATTCCTAAAATAGGATCACACTACCATTATTCATATAATAGATCACACTACCATAATAATTCCTATAATAGAATGACACTACCATAATTCCTATAATAGGATCACACTACCATAATTCCTAAAATAGGATCACACTACCATTATTCATATAATAGATCACACTACCATAATAATTCCTATAATAGAATGACACTACCATAATTCCTATAATAGGATCACACTACCACAATAATTCATATAAGAGGACCCCAGTAGTTTATTGGATGGATGGCTAGATAGATAGATGGATGGATGGATAGCTTAGCGGTACCTTGAGAGCGGAGGGTGACACCCAGCCACACGCGGCCGGTGATGAGCGGGTGGTCAGACAGGTACTTGGACACAAAGTCGTTCTCGTCCTTGCTTCGGATGCTGAGCAGCTGAGCGTCTGTGGAAAGGCGAGGAAAAGCGTGAGGAGGCTGGGCAGCGTAACCATGGTAACGGCAGCAGCACACACCCATGGCGCCACAGATGCTCCTGGCCTGCGTCATGCTGTAGACGCTGTAGTTGTAGAAGCCCATGTGGAAGGCGTAGCAGCGGTCCTGGTGCTGCACCCACTTGGACGTCCCGTTGCTCTCAGGGCACTGGTTGACCTCTGACCCGGCCTGCAGTTTGGCTCCTGGGTCAGCACAAAGAAAAGAGTGTGTTTCGGGTGCTCGGACAAGGAGATCCAGCAGAAGCTGCGCCTACTTTGGGAGGTGCTGGTGACGTTGGTGGAGTAGCAGATGGCGCCATCCAGGAGCGACTTGCAGCTGCTCCTCACCCAGCCACCAGAGGGCAGCACAAAGACACAGCCCGCCTCCCGCTCCTCCGAACTGGAACCTTCCAGCGACTGGGAGATGTCGGCCGTGTAGTCCAGCGTGGTCCCGTCTGACCACTCGTAGGACGGACCTCCCGCCTGCACCGACAACAGAATGGTTCTCTTCCCAGAAGATAAAGTCGGCCTGGCTTTTCTAATCTGCAAAGTCTATCTTTGGTCCCGCAGGAGAAGAAGAACCAGGAGCAAACAGGAATGATTTGGCCTGCCATAATATTTGATGTGGTCCACCATATTATTGTGTGTGTCCTGCCAAATTATTTAAGTGGCCTGCCATAATATTTTCTGTGGTCCACAATATTATTTTATGTGTCCTGCCAAATTATTTAAGTGGCCTGCCATAATATTTTATGTGGTCCACCATATTATTTTATGTGTCCTGCCAAATTTTTTAAGTGGCCTGCCCTAATATTTTATGTGATCCACCATATTATTTTATGTGTCCTGCCAAATTTTTTTAATTGGCCTGCCAAATTATTTAAGTGGCCTGCCATGATATTTTATGTGGTCAACCATTGTATTTTATGTGTCCTGCCAAATTATTTTACGTGGCCTGCCTTAATATTTTATCTTGCCAACCATATTATTTTATGTGTCCTGCCAAATTTTTTAAGTGGCCTGCCATAATATTTTATGTGGTCCACCATATTATTTTATGTGTCCTCCCAAATTTTTTTAAGTGGCCTGCCAAATTATTTAAGTGGCCTGCCATCATATTTATGTGGTCCACCATATTATCTTATGTGTCCTGCCAAATTTTTTAAGTGGCCTGCCATAATATTTTACATGGTCCACCATATTATTTTATGTGTCCTGCCAAATTTTTTTAAGTGGCTGCCAAATTTTTTTAAGTGGCCTGCCAAATTATTTAACTGGCCTGCCTTAATATTTTATCCTGTCAACCATATTATTTTATGTGTCCTGCCAAATTATTTAATTGGCCTGCCATAATATTTTCTGTAGTCAACCATATTATTTTATGTGTCCTGCCAAATTTTTTTAAGTGGCTGCTAATTTTTTTTAAGTGGCCTGCCATAATATTTTATGTGGTCAACCATATTATTTTAAGTGTCCTGCCAAATTATTTTATGTGGCCTGCCTTAATATTTTATGTTGTCAACCATATTATTTTAAGTGTCCTGCCAAATTATTTTATGTGGCCTGGCATAATATTTTATGTGTCCTGCCAATTTTTTTAAGTGGCTGCCAAAAAATTTTATGTGGCCTGCCATAATATTTTCTGTGGTCAACCATATTATTTTATGTGTCCTGCCAAATTATTTTATGTGGTCTGCCATAATATTTTATGTGTCCTGCCAATTTTTTTTAAGTGGCTGCCAAAAAATTTTATGTGGCCTGCCAAATTATTTAAATGGCCTGCCATAATATTTTATGTGGTCAACCATATTATTTTGTGTCCTGCCAAATTATTTTATGTGGCCTGCCTTAATATTTTATCTTGTCAACCATATTATTTTATGTGTCCTGCCAAATTATTTTATGTGGCCTGCCTTAATATTTTATCTTGTCAACCATATTATTTTATGTGTCCTGCCAAATTATTTTATGTGGCCTGCCTTAATATTTTATGTTGTCAACCATATTATTTTATGTGTCCTGCCAAATTATTTAAGTAGCCTGCCATAATATTTTATGTGGTCAACCATATTATTTTAAGTGTCCTGCCAAATTATTTTACGTGGCCTGCCATAATATTTTATGTGTCCTGCCAATTTTTTTTAAGTGGCCTGCCTTAATATTTTATGTGGTCCACCATATTATTTTATGTGTCCCGCCAAATTATTTATGTGGCCTGCCTTAATATTTTATCTTTTCAACCATATTATTTTATGTGTCCTGCCAAATTATTTTAATTGGCCTGCCATAATATTTTATGTGGTCAACCATATTATTTTATGTTTCCTGCCAAATTATTTTATGTGGTCTGCCACATTATTTTTCTATGTACCGCCACATCATTGTACGGGGCCCCCCTAGTCATTTAATGTGGCCCATCAGTTTTCCATCAAAAAGAGATGCTGGTGCAAATTGTGAAAGGAGGCCATAATAAGTGTTCACTGTAACAAGCGGCCCTCATAATTAGGAAGCGGCCCTCATAATTAGGAAGCGGCCCTCAATGAAAAGGAGTTGGACAGCCCTGATCATCTCTGACTCACACTTAGAAACATCTCCTAGGTCTTAAACACATCATCCTGACCTGCTTCAAGGGTCACCCTTAAGGAAGTACTGTAAAATCCGAGGTCCAGTGAGACCCTGAAGTGGCAGAAGGTTCTTACTTCCTGGTTGGACAGGCCGATCCAGAGCGGGAAGCCGTCAGTTTTGGCAAGGAGCTTGATGTGCGCGTTGTGGCGGGCGTCATGGACGCTGGCCAGATGTCCTCCTCGCTGACTGCACTCCTCCACAGCCTGGTACCAGCTCAGCTTCCGGGTCACCAGCTGGTACTGTAAAGTGTCCAAGTGTTGAAAGTCGCTGACGGACTTGGAGAACTCCTGCTTGGGTTCTGGGGGGAGGAAGGCGACAAAGGTCAGGTGTGGCAGTTGTGAGAAGGCGTGGTGGAGAAGCACCGACCGTGGTCCAGCTTGCAGGTCACCATGGATCTCTGCCGGAACTCTTGGAACAACATCTGGTTGGTGACCAGGATCCATTTGCCCTGGAGACTCAGACCCGCCATGAAGGGACTCTGGACCTCTGGTCTGCCACTTCTCCAGTTGGAGTACTGGACCTTGGTGCCGTCATACCACTGCATGTGGTTGCCTAGGCAACACCAGACCAGGAAGTCATGTCGTGCCGAATGTATCAAGAGGGGCTATACGGGTATTATAGTATCGATAATTATTGATATTTGAGGACCAGGAGAAAAATGAATGGAATGTCAATCCTTTTATTTCTTACTCAGCCAGCGAGGCAGAAAGGAAATGTCAACACGAGGATTGAGGAGGGAAAATATGATGAAGCAACTCAGAGTACAACTCCTGTACTTTATGTGTACGCACGTGCAAAATGAAGTGCTTTTTCAACTGGGTATCGAAGCAAATGTCTCACTAAGAAACAATGTTAATATGAATAATTGGTTCCAGCCTGGACAAAAGTCCTTATTAGTACACTTTGAGCACAATATAAAGTTCTATACAGTACAAGCTGTTTGTTTACATGCTTTTTAGGGACCGAATGTCCCTTTGGGACAGAGGACCCTATTGTATTTCTAAGGTTTTATTATTATTATACCGCCGCCGCTTTGAGCTGTAATTTGACCCCCTTAACATGCTTCAAAACTCACCAGATTTAACACACACATCAGGACCGGCGAAAATTGCAATCTAATCAAAAAACCAAAACTCAAAATTGCGCCACCTAGGAAAAAACACTGACACAACTTATTGTAACTTCCGTTAGGAATGTCGTAGAGACATGAAACAAAAACCTCTATGTAGGTCTCACTTAGACCTAGATTTCATACACTGACCTCCTTCAGTAAAAATCAACAGGAAGTTGGCAAAAACCCTTTCAAAACAAAAGTTTCCTAAAAAATGTCATGTTTGCCTCTTTGAGCTGTAATTTGACCCACGTAAAATGCTTCAAAATTCACCAAACTGGACACACACATCAGGACTGGCAAAAATTGCAATCTAATTAAAAAAAATATAATAAAAATAAAAAAAACCTCAAAATTGCGGTCTAGAGCCCCCTAGGAATAAAACACTGACAAAACTGCTCCTAGGAAGAAAACAGACAAACTGCTTGAAACTTCTGGTAGGAATGTCGTAGAGACATGAAACAAAAACCTCTATGTAGGTCTCACTTAGACCTACATTTCATTTACATACATCTTTCAGCAAAAATCAACAGGAAGTTGGCAATTACCCCTTCAAAACAAAAGTTTAGTAAAAACCCGTCACCTTCTTTCAAACATTATCTCCTCTGAGCGCGTTTGTTGTGTCGGCTTCAAACTCGCACAGGAAAGTGATTGAACCCTTCTGATTAAAAGTTGCGGATAGAGTTTTTCTAACTGCTCCGGTTCTGATTTCACGAGCCTTCAAAGAACTGCTACGCTGATGCTGCTGCCGTCTCAATATGGCCGCTTAAAAGCAGGAAGCACCAGGGTGACTCCAGGATGCAGGTAAGGTATGTACTGTGCAGGTAAAGATATGTTGAATGGGTAGAGGCAGGAAACACCAGCAAAAGTCGGTCCCATCCATCGCTGCTTGCAGCTTTAATTTATAATTCTCTTTGCTATTTGGGCTTATTTGACCCTAATTACAATAAAAACTAAGAATCATCTTTTGACATGATGTACTAAGTCCATAAGTAACAAACGTGTACTTCATGTTCAGTGACATATTAATTCTTATTTTTACACTTTTTTCCCTCAAATTCCATTGTATGTTATACTCTTCTGACACCACCAGATGGCAGTATAAGTGTCAACATAAACGGCCATAAGACCCGAATTCAGTAGTGTACACCATTTTGGAAATAAGAGCCAAAAGGTGCTGTCCACGCATGTGGCCACTAAGACTTTAGAGGTTTTAATAAAGAGACAAAACAACAATGACAAGTTGAACTGTCCTGTAAGCGCTGATCTGACGTCGTTCGCACACACACACACACACACACACACACACACACACACACACACACACACACACACACACACACACACACACACACACACACACACACACACACACACACACACACACACACACACAGACACACACAGACACACACAGACACACACAGACACACAAACAAGTTCCTTTGTTGCAAAGACTATAAAAATGGGAGCCATTACCTCCCTGCTTGGCACTCAGCATCAAGGCTTGGAATTGGGGGTTAAATCACCAAAAATTATTCTCGGGCGCGGCACTGCGGCTGCCCACTGCTCCCCTCACATCCCGGGGGGTGATCAAGAGGTGTCAAATGCAGAGGACAAATTTCACCACACCTGGTGTGTGTGTGTGTGTGTGTGACAATCATTGGTACTTTAACTGAACTTTAACTTTGGTGCCCTCACAACGATCAGAAATCACAAAAATCCTTAGCTTTAACAAACACATCGCTACAATAATAAAGACTTAAAAAGTTAAATCCACTGAGATTAACATCGGCAGATGAGCTTTGGAACGAAAGGTAGTCCGTTTAGGCATATTTTCCCAGAAAGGTCAGTTCTCATCACAATTAAAAACTTGCTGTGGTACTAAGCCTGCTTCCTCAATCCCTTTAATGAGGGCAGGCACAAAATGGCTGCCAGCTGGACAAAAAATGACTGAAGTGTCTGCACACAGAGGCGTTCTGGGCTCCATATAAATGTTTGTACACCAAAAAGTTGGCAAATGGAAGTTTCACAGGACAAGTATTAGAAATGCGTGTTTTGCGGTCTCATCCGCGGATAAACTGCAGGTCGGGCGGGTGACATGACGAAAAAATAGATTTTAAATGCTCCCAGTGCCACTTACACTGGTTTAAATGTAAAAATTAGATATTGGGTTTCACTATGTAAAGCGCTTTGAGTCACTAGAGAAAAAGCGCTATATAAATATGATTCACTTCACTTCACTAAATAGATTCGGGCGGGTGGCGGTTGAACCATTTGGAAATATTTGATATACATGGTTCAGAGATCGGTAACTTTTACTGTTCAAAGAGCCGTTTTGGACTCGTGTCACAAAGCGAAGAAGACAATAGGAGACGTAAACATTCTCAAGAATGTCTGCCGGCAGTCACCCAGTTAATAAGGTATATGGCGTGCTATAAAGCCTTTGCCGCCTTCTACATCATGTACAATCTACTTGCCATCCCAGCAATATGTTGTTTGCGGCGACACACGCACACGACTGAGAAGCATACTGGGTGACACAGAGTACACTGATGGTTGTGATATAAACAATGTTAACACTCTTACTAATACTATGTCCCACGCTGTGAAGCCGCACCAAACAAGAATGACAAACACATTTCGGGAGAACATCCTCCCAGTAGCACAACATAAACGCAACACAACAAATACCCAGACTCCTTTGCATCCATGAGACTTCCTGACTATATTATACACCCCGGTAGCAGCAAATCCCGCCACCCCGTACCCCCCGGTAAGGAGGGCGGGGTTGGGGGCGCGGGGGTGTGAAATATAGTCAGGAAGTGTCATGGATGCAAAGGATTCTGGGTATTTATTGTGTTGCGTTTATGTTGTGTTACTTTGAGGATGTTCTTCCGAAATGTGTTTTTCATTCTTGTTTGGTGTGGCTTCACAGTGTGGCGCATATTAGTAAGAGTGTTAAAATTGTTATATATCACAACCATCAGTGTACTACTCTGTATCACCCAGTATGCCTTTCAATCTTGTACGTGTGTTTGAGGAAGCTGCATACAGCATGTTGCTGGACTGGCAAATGGTTCACACATGATGTAGAAGGCGTCAAAGGCAATGGCTTCACAGCACGCCCTTTTTCTCGTTATCTGGATTAGCATCATCGGATATTCGCGAGAACGTTAGCAGCTCCCATTGCATTCTTTACTTTGTGACACGGGTCAAACTAGCTCTTTTAGTGGTAAAGGTCGCCGACTCCGGATATGCAACAACGGGCGGGAGGCGGTTCTGATAAAATATTGGTTCGGGTGGATGGCGACTGGATGGCAACTTTAGTGATGCGGTTGCGGATGATATAATTGCCTATCCGCGCATCTCTAACGTGTACGTATTCCAGGTCCTGGAACTTACTGCACTTTTTTTTTGTTTGTTTTATCATTTATGTGTTTCATATTTGTTTAATATACTTTGTATATTAATTATTTGTTCACTGTTCTGTTACAGAGAACAAGGAAATGGGATAAAATTGCTGTGGTATGAAAAGGGGTTAGAATGAAATAAGGTCCGCTTCTTCTTACTCTTTTTCGGATGTGCAGTAATGGAACAAGTGGAAATATGTGATGCCCACATTGTATCGTATGCATGTTCTACATAAACTGAAACTAATGTTGTGTGTGAAAGACAAGAAGAAAACAAATAGATCTACACACTCACTTTCGTTCCGGAACAGTCCAAGCCACACGAACTGGACCAGGTTCTGGAAGGGCACAAGTTGTTGTCGGATGAACTCGTTCTCCTCCGCGTTGCGAATAGTCAGGATGTTTGCTCCTTCGTCTGCAACGTTAAAGTCATGTGATGAGCAGCAGCTTCCAACCATATTAGCCCAGCTGGGACACTACAGGCGGGCTCGGGGCCCACTCTCAAATGTACACTGAATTAGTAATTAGGGACAGAGGACCCTATTGTATTTCTAAGGTTTTATTATTATTATACCGTCGCCTCTTTGAGCTGTAATTTTACCCCCTTAACATTCTTTAAAACTCACCAAATTTGACACACATGACTGGCGAAAATCTAATAAAAAAACCAAACCCAAAACTCTAAATTGCGCTCTAGCGCCCCCTTAGGAAAAAACACAGACAAAACTGCTTGTAACTTCTGTTAAGAATGTCGTAGTGACATGAAACAAAAACCTCTATGTAGGTTTGACTTAGACCTAGATTTCATACACTGACCTTCAGCAAAAATCAACAGGAAGTTGCCAAAAACCCCTTCAAAACAAATGTTTCCTAAAAAATGTCATTTTTGCCTCTTTGAGCAGTAATTTGACCCCCTTAAAATGCTTCAAAACTCACCAAACTGGACACACACATTAGGACTGGTGAAAATTGCGATCTAATAAAAAAAAAAAAAAAAAAAACTCTGAATTGCGCTCTAGCGCCCCCTAGGAATAAAACACTGACAAAACTGCTCTTGGGAAGAAAACAGAGACAAAACTGCTTGTAACTTCCGGTAGGAATGACATAGAGACATGAAACAAAAACCTCTATGTAGGTCTCACTTAGACCTACATTTCATTCATTTACATCCTTCAGCAAAAAATCAACAGGAAGTTGGCAATTACCCCTTCAAAACAAAAGTTTTGTAAAAACCTGTCACCTTTTTTCAAACATTATCTCCTCTGAGCGCGTTTGTTGTGTCGGCTTCAAACTTGCCAGGAAAGAGATTGAACTCTTCTGATTAAAAGTTGATGAAAGAGTTTTTCTAACTGCTGATGCTGCTGCGCTGCTGCTGCTGCGCTGCTGCAGTCTCAAGATGGCCGCTTGAAAGCAGGAAGCACCAGCGTGACCACGCAATGCAGAGAAGGTAGGTACTGTGCGGGTAAAGATATGTTGACTGGGTGAAAGAAGGAGGAACCAGTTTGACTCCAGAATACAGAGAAGGTAGGTAATGTGCAGTTAAAGATATGTTGTCTGGGTGATGGCAGGAAGCACCAGCATGTATGGGTGAAAGACAGAAGCACCAGTGTGACCCCAGGATGCAGGGAAGGTACGTAATGTGCAGGTAACACCAGCAAAAGTCGGTCCCGTCCATCGCTGCTCGCAGCTTTAATCTTGCTCTTGATTTTAATCAGTGATAGCTGACCTACTTGCAGTTTATGACCTTGTCAAATGATGTGAACACATGTCAGTCACACAGGCTTAGGTCAGGCTGATTACAAAATAAATACTGATCAATACTACAAAATACTAAAATATGTAAAGGGGACTGATTGCCCCGATTGAGATGTAGTTAAAATAGTGGTTGATTGATGAGCCTTTTGTATTGCTGCACCATGCTTGAAAAGTGCACTAGTCTGTGGCGTTATAGCAATATTTCTTCTAATTTGACTGGTTTTTATTTGTGGGTGGGGGCAGGGGAAAGAAGATTTAATATTGTATTGCATTTCTGTTAACTATTCAATCAAAAAAATGTCTATAAACAAATGTCAACAAAAAGAAAGAAATATACTTTAAAAAGAAGGCAATGGAAAATAAAATGGACAATAAATAATAATAATGAATATTTTTATTCAATGAACTTTAAATACAATTAAAGTGTAAGTAAAATACAACTTCACCACTTTAGTAATTTTTTTTGCGCTTAAGAAACTTCTCTATGACTTAAGCGCCAAACTTTTTCTGTTTGATATTGTCATTACTGCCACATATGGTGGAAAATGGTATTACAGTAGAGTGACCAACAATGGAAAATAACAAAATTAATAATAAATAATAATAATCAATATTTGTATTCAATAAACTGTCAAAACATTTTAAGTGCAAGTGGGAAAAAAACTTCACCACTTTAGTCATATTTTTTGTACTTAAGAAACTTCTCTATGACTTAAGCAACAGGCTTTTTGTATTTGTTTGATAATTACTGCCACAAGTGGTTGAAAAGTGTATTACAGCTGAGTAACCAACAATGAAAAATAACAAAATAATAATAAATAATAAAAATGAATACTTTTATTTAATAAATTGTCAATAATATTAAAAAGCAAGTGAAAATACAACTTCACCACATTAGTTATATTTTTGGCACTTAAGAACCTTCTGTATGACTTTGATACTAGACTTTTTCTGTTTGATGTTGGCATTACTGCCATAAGTGGTGGAAAAGTGTATTATAGCTGAGTAAACAACAATGGAAAATAACAAAAATAAATAATAATAATTAATATTTTATTCAATAAAACGTCAATAAAATTACAGTGCAAATGAAAATACAACTTCCCCACTTTAGTCATTTTTTGCGCTTAAGAACATTCTGTATGACTTTAGCATCAGACTTTTTCTGTTTGATATTATTATTAATGCCTCAAGTGGTGGAAAAGTGTATTACAGCTCAGTGACCAACAATGGAAAATAACAAAATAAATAAATAATATTAGTGAATATTTTTACTCAATAAACTGTCTATACAATTAAAGTGTAAGTGAAAATACAACTTCACCACTTTAGTCATATTTTTTGTACTTAAGAAACTTCTCTATGACTTAAGCGCCATACTTTTTCTGTTTGATAATGTCATTACTGCCACAAGTGGTGGAAACGTGTATTACAACAGAGTAAACAACAATGGAAAATAACAAAAATAAAAAATAAATGAAAATAATGAATATTTTTACTCAAACTGTCCATACAAATAAAGTGTAAGTGAAAATACAACTTCACCACTTTAGTCATATTTTTTGTACTTAAGAAACTTCTCTATGACTTAAGCGCCAGACTTTTTCTGTTTGATACTGTCATTACTGCCACAAGTGGTGGAAACGTGTATTACAACAGAGTAAACAACAATGGAAAATAACAAAAATAAAAAATAAATTAAAATAATGAATATTTTTACTCAATAAACTGTCCATACAAATAAAGTGTAAGTGAAAATACAACTTCACCACTTTAGTCATATTTTTTGTACTTAAGGAACTTCTCTATGACTTAAGCAACAGGCTTTTTGTATTTGTTAGATCCTTACTGCCACAAGTGGTGGATAGGTGTATTATAGCTGAGTGACCAACAATGGAAAATAACAAAAATAATAATAAATAATAATAATAATGAATATTTTTATTCAATAAACTGTCAATACAATTTAAGTGCACGTGAAAATAGACTAAAGAAAGAAAGAAAGAAAGAAAGAAAGAAAGAAAGGAAAGAAAAGAAAAGAAAATACAACTTCACCACTTTAGTCATATTTTTTGCGCTTCAGAAACGTCTCAATGACTTTGTCTGTGTGTCTGATTTTAACAATACTGCCACAAGTGGTGGAAAAGTGCATTACGGCTAAGTAACCAACAATGGGCCCCGCCATTACCGTTAAGAAACACTAACTTAAAGCAGCGGTACCTCAAACGTATTTCACCAAGTACTGCCTCAGAAAACACTTGGCTCTCCAAGTAACTCCCGCATTGAAACACATAAGCATAGTAGGCCTAAGTATTCATTAAAAACCAAGTATATATTTGGTACACACAGTTTGGATAGTAAGACTGTGTTTGAATATGGGACAATAAAGCACCGTGTTCTAATAAAGTGCTGATTAATTAGCTGCTCTAATGATGAAGAAGGAAGAGATTCTTACGCAGGCTGGCGCAGACGTCGCGTACGGGGGCCTTGTCAGCCTGCTCCCACCTGGACGCCGACAATTGGAAGGAGTAGCAGTTGTTCTTGAAGGGGACCCAGTTGGGGCCGTTGATCTTGTGAGGACACTTGACGGCCACGTCCTCTGGAGTGGTGCTGATGATCTCTCCTGCAAGACCCACACCAGAGGAGAGGAACAGGGGGCCTCAGCGAGAGGTTTTTCAGCAATTGAACAGGCAAAAATTAGCCAAACAAAGCCCCATTTAAAAAATTTTTAGTGTACAAAGAATTGGAAAATGATCAACAGAGTTGACATAAACACATTCATCCAAATGAATGACCGTCTGTTTCAGTCACTATGTTATTTAGTCACTACAATAATTGTGTTCGCATCCACAGGAACCACATGGGTTAGCCTAATCTAGACAGTATTTACAACCTTACTAGTGTTCACTTCACAGCCACAGATGGTTCATCAAGTAATTGACATTATTTACACATTACTTTGTCTGTTTCAGTCACTATGTTATTTAGTCACGACAATAATTGTGCTAGCATCCACAAAAACCACATGGGTTAGCCTACTCTAGACAGTATTTACAACCTTGCCCGTGTTCACTTCACAGCCACAGATGGTTCATTTAGTTATTGAAATTATTTACACATTACTTTGTCTGTTTCAGTCACTATGTTATTTAGTCACTACAGTAATTGTGTTGACATCCACATAAACCACACGGGTTAGCCTACTCTTTACAGTATTTACAACCTTGCTCGTGTTCACTTCACAGCCACAGGTGGTTCATCTACTAATTGACATCATTTACACATTACTTTGTCTGTTTCAGTCACTATGTTATTTAGTCACTACAGTAATTGTGTTCACATCCACAGGAACCACATGGGTTAGCCTACTTTAAACAGTATTTACAACCTTATTAGTGTTCACTTCACAGCCACAGATGGTTCATGTAGTTATTTACATTATTTACACATGACTTTGTTTCAGTCACTATGTTATTAAGTCACTACAGTAATTGTGTTCACATCCACATAAACCACATGGGTTAGCCTTCTCTTTACAGTATTTACAACCTTGCTCGTGTTCACTTCACAGCCACAGATGGTTCATCTACTAATTGACATCATTTACACATGATTTTGTCTGTTTCAGTCACTATGTTATTTAGTCACTACAATAATCGTGTTCACATGCACAGGAACCACATGGGTTAGCCTACTTTAAACAGTATTTACAACCTTACTAGTGTTCACTTCACTGCCACAGATGGTTCATCTACTAATTGACATCATTTACACATGATTTTGTCTGTTTCAGTCACTATGTTATTTAGTCACTACAATAATCGTGTTCACATGCACAGGAACCACAAGGGTTAGCCTACTTTAAACAGTATTTACAACCTTACTAGTGTTCACTTCACTGCCACAGATGGTTCATCTACTTATTGACATCATTTACACATTACATTGTCTGTTTCAGTCACTATGTTATTTAATCACTACAATATATGTGTTCACATCCACAGGAACCACATGGGTTTGCTTAGTCTATACAGTATTTAGAACCTTACTAGTGTTCACTTCACTGCCACAGATGGTTCATCTACTTATTGACATTATTTACACATGACTTTGTCTGTTTCAGTCACTATGTTATTTAATCACTACAATAATTGTGTTCACATCCACAGGAACCACATGGGTTAGCCTACGTTAAACAGTATTTACAACCTTACTAGTGTTCACTTCACTATTTTTACAGAGATAAAAAAAGACGGATTTCCGACTTTAGACGGAAGAATCTCACGCCTGTTTAAAAGAGCTGTTCAAAAGACTCTGCTCGTTTGCGAAGGCCACACCTCTGTGGGAAAAGGCCCTCGTGTTCTCGCTTTGTCGGGACTCACGTTGCGGTTTGTGGCAGATAGCGCCGCCCAGCTCCTGCTCGCACTCGGTGGCCTTCCAGAAGGCGTCGGTGTCGAGGTAAACGCAGGAACCCGCCGTGACGTCAGCGGACCAGCGGCTGAAGACGGTGTGGCTGTGGTCGGTCCAGCGGTAGTGGATGCCGTCCTGGACGGGACGAGGGACGAGGGTCAGGCGACAGGAGCGCCGCGGTCAAAGGTGGGTTCTTACGTCTTCGCTGAAGAGGCCGATCCACATGGGCGTGCGCGCGCGGCTCACGTGCACGCTGAGGGTGGACTGCAGCCAGGTGTCGGCCACGCTGGCCAGGTCCATGTCGTGGCTCCTGCACTGCTCCAAGGCCTCAAACCAGGTCAGGTTCTGGACCAGCAGCAGGATGGTGTGGTTGTTGACCTGGAAGGGCGCCGAGGGGACGGAAGGCTCCTCCGGCTTGTCTGGGAACAGAAATGAGGGATGTTGGACAGTTGGACAAAAAAACATGCTTCAGATCTTGTGACAAGGTTTGGGGTTTGGGTCCAGAACAAAAAGGTCCTGCAGGAACCTTCTCATTGAAATAAAGCGTTTCCACCAAAAAACTAACAGGGTAGATTTAGTTGAACACCAAAAACTTATTTTTCAAACACATGGCTATTTACATATAAACACTGACATGTATTATTGATATATTATTTACATATAAACACTGACATTAATTACTTATATATTGTTATTTACAGATAAACACTGACATGTAATATTGATATATTGTTATTTACATATAAACACTGACATTAATTACTTATATATTGTTATTTACATAAAAACACTGACATTAATTACTTATCTATTGTTATTTACATAAAACACTGACATTAATTACTTATATATTGTTATTTACAGATAAACACTGACATGTAATATTGATATATTATTTACAGATAAACACTGACATTTATTATCGATATATTGTTATTTACAGATAAACACTTACATTTATTATTGATATATTGTTATTTACAGATAAACACTGACATTAATTACTTATATATTGTTATTTACATAGAAACACTGACATTAATTACTTATATATTGTTATTTACAAATGAACATTGATATTATTGATATATTGTTATTTACATATACAAACTAACATTTATTATTGATATATTGTTATTTACAGATAAACACTGACATGTGTTATTGATATATTGTTATTTACAGATAAACACTGACATGTATTATTGATATATTGTTATTTACATATAAACACCGACATTTATTATTGAGCCCTGCGATGAGATGGTGACTTGTCCGGGGTGTACACCGCCTTCCGCCCGAATGCAACTGACATAGTCTCCAGAAACCCCCACCGACCCAGAACAGGACAAGCGGTAGGAAAAATGGATGGATGAATGGCATTTATTATTGATATATTGTTATTTACATATACACACTGACATTTATTATTGATATATTGTTATTTACAGATAAACACTGACATGTATTATTGATATATTGTTATTTGCAGATGAACACTGACATTTATTATTTATATATTGTTGTTTACAGATGAACACTGACATGTATTATTGATAATTTTTATTTACAGATAAACGCTGTCATTTATTATTTATATATTGTTATTTACAGGTAAAGACTGACATTTACTATTAATATATTGTTATTTACAAATAAACACTGACATTAATTACTTATATATTGTTATCTACATATAAACACTGGCATTAATTACTTATATATTATTTACATATAAACACTGACATTACTTATATATTGTTATTTACATAAAAACACTGACATTAATTACTTATATATTGTTATTTGTAGATAAACACTGACATGTAATATTGATACATTGTTATTTACAGATAAACACTGACATTTATTATTGATATATTGTTATTTACAGATAAACACTTACATTTATTATTGATATATTGTTATTTACAGATAAACACTGACATTAATTACTTATATATTGTTATTTACATATAAACACTGACATTAATTACTTATATATTGTTATTTACATATAAACACTGACATTAATTACTTATATATTGTTATTTATAGATAAACACTGACATTTATAATTCATATATTGTTATTTACAGATGAACATTGACATTTATTATTTATATATTGTTATTTACAGATAAACACTGACATTTATTATTGATATATTGTTATTTACAGATAAACACTGACATTAATTACTTATATATTGTTATTTACATATAAACACTGACATTAAGTACTTATATATTGTTATTTACAAAGGAACATTGATATTTATTATTGATATATTGTTATTTACATATACACACTAACATTTGTTATTGATATATTGTTATTTACAGATAAACACTGACATCTATTATTGATATATTGTTATTTACATATAAACACCGACATTTATTATTGAGCCCTGCTATGAGGTGGTCACTTGTCCTGGGTGTACGCCGCCTTACACCCGAATGCAAATGAGGTAGGCTCCAGCACCCCCTCATGACCTTGAACGGGACAAGCGGTAGGAAAAATGGATGGCATTTATCATGATATATTGTTATTTACATACAAACACTGACATTTATTATTGATATATTGTTATTTACAGATGGAACACAGACATTTATTATTGATATTGTTATTTACAGATAAACACTGACATTTATCATTGATATATTGTTATTTACATATACACACTGACATTTATTATTGATATATTGTTATTTACATATAAACACTGACATGTATTATTGATATATTGTTATTTACATATACACACTGACATTTATTATTGATATATTGTTATTTACAGATGAACACTGACATGTATTATTGATATATTGTTATTTACAGATAAACACTGACATTTATTATTGATACATTGTTATTTACAGATGAACACTGACATGTATTATTGATATATTGTTATTTACAGATGAACACTGACATGTATTATTGATATATTGTTATTTATAGTTGAAATGGACCACATGAATTCATCATTTGCTAACAGGAGAACTTTCTGACTGTTTGAGGACAAAAACCTGACTTTACACATCAAATCTGCTACAATTTTTAAATTAGGGCTTCATATGTTTCACTAAAAATAAAATATTTTGTGCTTTTGCCTAAAAAACAAGGTTGGGTTTGTCAAAAAGTGCAACCAACATACATTATTTATTGACGGACCTGAAATTGATGAAGATATTTACGTATGAGTCTGGTAATAAAACATAATATTAATACATGCCTTTTAAAAAAAAACAAAAAAAACATTTTTACCATTGTTGTTTTATGAGACAGTTTCTGGATTTGGGAATAGCTTAAACGGTTTTAAAAATATATATATTGTATTGGTTTGGGAAATTAAAAATACAAAAATGGCCCCCGCATGCTTTAACACTTCACTGAAGTGTGCAATGCGGTGGAAACACACTTCTACTGGAACTTCAAGTTGCTGAACTTTAGGAGGAAACATGGCAAATGTTGAGAGAAAAGATGACCTGTGGGTATCTGAGGACCATTGATGAAAACAATGTACCTGCATAATGTTGACAAAGGGCCACATGCTGGTGCTGGGTGCAGGAGGTGTAGTCCCAGGTACCCAACACGGCTGAGTTGGGGTTATTGAGTAAGAAGATGCATAGTTCCATGCTGTCTGGGTCCATGCTCTGCAAAAAAAAAAAAAACATGGTCAAATTAAAAAAGGAACAGAACGGAATAGCTGACTTCAGTTATCGCTTTAATTGGGAATAATCACTAGTTATAGTTTAGTGGCCGAGTGTGTGAGTGTTTCTACCGAGAGGGACAAGCTGTAGAAAATGGTTGTTTTTTATCGCGTCAGTCACATCTAAAAATAATCTAAAAAAGTACCAAGTAGTGCTGACTTTATAGCAGAGTCATCCCCTCCCAGGAAGAAGAAAATATTCTAAATACTTGAAATTGTATCATTTATCTACAAAACTCTGCATAACATCTTATTATCAACATTAAACAAAACAAAAAAGAAAGAAATATAGATTAATTAGGAATGACTTAATTCAAGTGAAAGTACTAATGATATTCACACGCACACACACGCACACACACACACACACACACACACAAGGTGTGGTGAAATTTGTCCTCTGCATTTGACCCATCACCCTTGATCACCCCCTGGGAGGTGATGGGAGCAGTGAGTAGCAGTGGTGCCGCGCCTGGGAATAATTTTTGGTGATTTAACCCCCAATTCCCAGCCTTGATGCTGAGTGTCAAGCAGGGAGGTAATGGCTCCCATTTTTATAGTCTTTGGTATGACTCGGCCGGGGTTTGAACTCACAACCTACCCATCTCAGGGCGGACACTCCAACCCAGGGGTGTCAAACTCATTTTAGATGGGGGGGGGGCCACATGGAGAAAAATCTACTCTCAAGTGGGCCAGACTGGTAAAATCCCTGCACGATAACTTAAAAATAAAGACACCTTCAGATTGTTTTCTGTGTTTAAAAATAGAAGAAGCACATTCTGAAAATGTACAAATCATAATGTTGTTGTTTTACACTTTCATGTTGCGGTTAATAGTATTCTATCTTTATTTGTCTTTGTTTATATTTTCTGAATGAATGATGTGATAATGTCCATCAGTCAACTCAATGGTGTTCATTTTCAATCAATCCAGATAAAAAAATATCAAAATCAAATTACAGTACGCCATGTATGTAGTTTGATCATTTTCCTCGATTGATGTACAAACATGTGCTTTATTTTGTACGTATGTACCATCATCTACAGCAGGGGTCGCCTTCCTTTACCACTCAAAGAGCCATTTTGACCTGTTTCACAAAATAAAGAAAAGTTTGGGAGCCACAAGACTCTTTTGAAGTTTAAAATGAAATAACACAGCGTACAAAGTTTTGTTTTGCTTTGTGCTATGTATTAACCAGGGGTCTCAGACACACGGCCCGCACCTTAATATGAAAATGTAATATTAGCGCGAGTTTTATTTAAAAGCCGCTTGACAACATCACATTTGCCAACCATCTCAAATTTCCCGGGAGACTACAGAGTTTCAGAGCAACTATTCTCTCGACTCTGCAGATTTTCACCCTAAATAAATGATAAATGGGTTGTACTTGTATAGTAGCGCTTTTCTACCTTCAAGGTACTCAAAGCGCTTTGACACTACTTCCACATTTACCCATTCACACACACATTCACACACTGATGGAGGGAGCTGCCATGCAAGGCGCTAACCAGCACCCATCAGGAGCAAGGGTGAAGTGTCTTGCTCAGGACACAACGGACGTGACGAGGTTGGTACTAGGTGGGGATTGAACCAGGGACCCTCGGGTTGCGCACGGCCACTCTTCCACTGCGCCACGCCTAACAACAATAATAAGGGCGTGCTATGATGACAATGCCTTTAGCGCCCTCTACAGCCGTAACAAACAGCTTGCCAGCCTATTCACATTTGTATGAGGCTTCTGCAGACACACATAAGTGACTGCAAGGCATACTTGCTCAACAGCCATACAGGTTACACTGAGGGTTGTGATATCAACAACTTCAGCACTCTTACTAATATGCGCCACACTGTGAAACCACACCAAACAAGAATGACAAATACATTTCGGGAGAACATCCACACTGTAACACAACAGAACTACTACCCAGAATCCCATGCATCCCTAACTCTTCGGGCTCGACATCCATTGCTTTTGTCTTCTCCAAGGTTCTCATAGTCATCATTGTCACCGACGTCCCACTGGGTGTGAGTTTTCCTTGCCCTTATGTGGGCCTACCGAGGATGTCATAGTGGTTTGTGTTGTGAAATGTGCAGCCCTTTGAGACACTAGTGATTTAGGGTTATATAAGTAAACATTGATTGATTATACACCCCCGCTAGCACCAAACCCCGCCCACCTCAACCGACGCACGGAGGTGGTAGTAAGGGTGTGTAATGTAGCCCGGAATAGTTAGGGATGCATGGGATTCTGAGTATTTGTTCTGTTGTGTTAATGTTGTGTTACAGTGCGGCTGTTCTCCCGAAATGTGTTTGTCATTGTTGTTTGGTGTGGGTTCACAGTGTGGCGCATATTAGTAAGAGTGTTAAAGTTCTTTATATCACAACCCTCAGTGTAACCTGTATGGCTGTTGAGCAAGTATGCCTTGCAGTAGCTTGAACGTTGATTCAGCAGCCGCACACTAAATGTGGCCGGCCGGCACTCAGACAGCATAGTATTAAAGCGGACACTATGACATGGTCTAGAGGACGTTTAAGGCATTGCCATCACGGCACGCCCTCAATATTGTTGTCCAGGTGAAAATCTGAGAATGTTAACCTGGGGAGATTTCTGGGAGAGGCCCTGAAATCCGGAAAACCTCTTGGAAAAATGGGGGGGTTCGGCAAGTATGCAGCTGAGCCACATCCGAGTGATCCAAGAGCCGCGGGATGCCGACCTCTGATCTACAGAGATACAAAGAACTGCTATTGCAACAGCCAGTAGACACGTGTAGAAGAGCTGTTTCTGTCATTCAAAAATTTCAGGTTAATTTGTATACTCAGCAAACTAATCCCACGGGCCGGTTAAAAGCTGTTCGCGGGTCGTCCGTTTGACACCCCTGCTTTAACCACTTGGCCACTGAGTAGGTACACATTGTTTCTTAGTCTAGAACAGTGGTCCCCAACCACCGGGCCGCGATACCGCCCCGCAGAATAATTTTTCATTAATTTTTATTTAAAAAAAATTAAATAAATAATAATAATGTATATATATATATATATATATATATATATATATTTTTTTTTTTAAACAAATCAACATAAAAAACACAATATAACCTTACAATTTGTGCACCAACCACAAAAACCTCCCTTTTTCATGACAAATAAAAAATAAAAAATAAATAAATTAAAAATTTTTAAAAAAAGGACCCCCCCCGCCCCCCCCCACCTGGGGCCGCGGGACAAATTATTAAGCGTTGACCGGTCCGCGGATACAAAAATGTTGGGGACCACTGGTCTAGAACAGAAAAGATGTACATTGCCTGAGAAAAACAAACATTTAATCCTTCTTTTAAACTATAAACATTTTTGACTGACTTGAAATAATGAAATTAAAAAAAATAGATAATCAATTTGAAAAATCAGCCATATTACTACAGAGCATAATTTAAAACACTTAAACCTACAAATAAATAAATAAATAAAAATGTGTTCCTATTTGTTATAGATAAATCAAAACGAAGAGGTCAAAAATGTTGCTTTTTGAAGCATGATACTGATAAAGCACCCCCCGGCATCCCACACTATTTGACAAAGCCTGCTTTGAATGAGGTCTTTCTTCTTACAATCAATGAAGCTTTGTGCCTGCTAGAACAGCAAAGACAAGGATGTACAGTATCTGTCAGATGTTATTGTAGCTGTGATGTACTGGAGGTGACACTCACGTCGACTCTGATGGCCTTGTGCATCCCCTGCAGCAGCGGGTGGAAGTTGACGTATTCCACCGGGGTCTGGTCCACCCACTCCAGCTTGTAGCGTTTGAGTTTGAGACCCACCCAGATGCCGCTCATGTCCTTCATGGTGGGCAGCAGGCTGCTGACGAAGTCTGAGTGCAACAGACGTTTCATCATGCAGGGTTTCAGATAAGGAGCTTGGTGGACCGCTCCGACCTTACCTTGCTCCACTTGGTCTGAGATGGTGACCAGGGTTCCCCTCACCGACAGACACACCTCCCCCGCTAACTTGAACGACAACGGCTTCTCCTCCTTCATCAGCGTGTAGCACTGGCCACATTTGACATAAATCATAAATATGTATTAGTACACACACACTCACACACACACACACACACACACACACACACACAAAAGAACAATTTATGTATATATATATATACATATATATATATATATGTATAAACATGTACACTTTATATATTATATCATGTATATCAGTACACTTTATATATTATATACTGTATATTAGTACACTTTACATGTATTATATATGTTTTAGTACACTTTAAATGTTTGGTGTATATATATATATATATATATATAAGCACACTTTATATGTATTATATATGTAATAGTACAGTTTATATATATATAAATAAAGTATATACAGATATAATTTATATATGTTTTAGTAAATTTTATATATTATTTGTATAAATATGTATTGTACACTTTATATATTATATATATTTTAGTACACTTCATATATTTTATATATATATATATATATATATATCTCTTTATATATTATATATATTTTAGGACACTTCATATAATATAGCATAATATAGCACAGAGCATAATACTACCACCACCATGCTTGATGGTTGGCATGGTGTTCCTGGATTCAAAGGCTTCACCGTTTCTCCTCCAATCTTATTGCTGGGTATTTTGGCTCAATTTTTGTTTCATCTGACCACAGAACTTTCCTCCAGAAGGTCTTATCTTTGTCCATGTGATGTCAGATGAAACAAAAATGGAGCTGTTTGGCCACAATAGTCAGCAATATGCTTGGAGGAGAAAAGGTGAGGCCTTTAATCCCAGGAACAACATGTCTACAATCAAGCATGGTGGTGGTAGTATTATGCTCTGTGCCTGTTTTGCTGCCAATGGAACTGCTGCTTTACAGAGACTAAATAGGACAATGTAAAAGGAGGATTAGCTCCAAATTTTTCAGGACAAACTAAAATCATCAGCCCTGAGGTTGGGTCTTGGGTGCAGTTGGGTGTTCCAACAGGACAATGACCCCAACCACACCTCAAAAGTGGTAAAGGAATGGCTAAATCATAATACTACCACCATCATGCTTGATGGGATTAAAGGCCTCACCTTTTCTCCTCCAAACATATTGCTGGGTATTGTGGCCAAGCATCTCACTTTTTGTTTCATCTGACCTCACATGGACAAAGATAAGTTCTGAGGTCAGATAAAACAAAAAGTGAGCTGTTTGGCCACAATACCCAGCAATATGTTTGGAGGAGAAAAGGTGAGGCCTTTAATCCCAGGATCATCATCCTACAGTCAAGCATGGTGGTGGTAGTATTATGCTCTGGGCCTGTTTTGCTGCCAATGGAACTGCTGCTTTAAATGGGACAAAAAAAAAAAAGGATTAGCTCCAAATCCTTCAGGACAAGCTAAAATCATCAGCCAGGAGGTTGGGTCTTGGGCACAGTTGGGTGTTCCAACAGGACAATGACCCCAAACACACCTCAAAAGTGGTAAAGGAATGGCTAAATCAGGCTAAAATGACGGTTTTAGAAAAGCTTTCCCAAAGTCCTGACTTAAACGTGTGGACAATGCTGAAGAAACAAGTCCATGTCCGAAAACCAACACATTTAGCTGAACTGCACCAATTTTGTCAAGAGGAGTGGTCAAAAATTGAAGCAGAACTTATGGATGGCTACCAAAAGCGAAACTTGCCAAGGGACATGTAAGCAAATATTAACATTGCTGTACGTATACTTTTGCTCACATATTCAGTAGAGCCATAATAAATTCGTAAAAGAAGCAAACTTCATGAATGTTTTTTGTGAGCAACAAGTATGTGCTCCAATCACTACATCACAACAAAATAAGAGTTGTAGAAATGATTGGAAACTCAAGACAGCCATGACATCATGTTCTTTACAAGTGTACCTACACTTTTGACCACCACTGTATATATATTGTATATATAGTGTGATATGGCTACTCTTGCGTTCCATAAAGTTTTGAAAAAATACAAATAAAGTTAGCAGAGTAGCCCTGAGGAGGAGGTTTATGACACAATAAATTCCAGAATAAGCACTCGCGGAGATATTTCTAGATTCCAAAAATTTTGATAATTTATTTTCACAAATAAAAAATATTCTCCGTGGTTGACTTTCAACATACCGTATTTCCTTGAATTGCCGCCGGGTATATCGTATGCGCCTGCCTTGAATTACTGCTGCTTTGCCAAATAATTAGCGCATGCTTAGTATTACCACCGGGTCAAACTCGTCACGTCACGAGTGACACTTCCCCTGTCATCCTTTTCAAAATAGAGGAGGCTGATTTCAATCATTTGAAATCGCATAAAAGGAAGAAGATTAAGAGCTATTCAGTAGGATTTAAGGTCCAAGCTATCGAATATGCTAAAAAGAACAGTAAGCAGCTAGTTTTATTAACATACCGTAGCTGCGTGTGTCAAATATGAGTCATTAAATGACTCCCGCCTCCTGGTGGTAGAGGGCGCTAGTGATCCTGACAACGAGTGACGTGATATGTGCTGGGAACAGATATGACGCGGGGGTGCACGACAGACCTTTTAGGATGTAACACCACTACTCCTATGCTGGCTATGTAAACAACCGGGCTGAAATAAAGCATGTTCCAGTCATAAATACCCAGTGTATTATTTATACAATAACACTGAAGTTCCTGCAGTCCTGGGTTCAAATCCAGGCTGGGGATCTTTCTGTGTGGAGTTTGCATGTTCTCCCCGTGAATGCGTGGGTTCCCTCCGGGTACTCCGGCTTCCTCCCACTTCCAAAGACATGCACCTGGGTATAGGTTGATTGGCAACACTAAATTGGCCCTAGTGTGTGAATGTGAGTGTGAATGTTGTCTATCTGTGTTGGCCCTGCGATGAGGTGGCGACTTGTCCAGGGTGTACCCTGCCTTCCGCCCGATTGTAGCTGAGATAGGCGCCAGCGCCCCCCGCAACCCCGAAAGGGAATAAGCGGTAGAAAATGGATGGATGGACTTCCTGGTGGCAGCGGTGGGATAACGAGATCACCCACGGAGCAGAACGGGAGGGGGAGTTGTCCGAGGATAATTCTGTCGTCGCCTTTACGTGAGGAGCCGAGCTAACTGATAGCAGCGGTCTGATAGCAGTTTTCTAAACTGGACTTTCAATCGAAGCAGGAAGTAATAAAGGAAGATCTCCATCGAGACAGAGAGACTTTTACAACTGAAAAAAGATAAGGAAGACTTCTGTAAACAAGTTATTGATGCTTTTGATCAGAAGGAGCTGCACATGGACTTCATTTATAAGTAAAGGTAAGACCATAATAACGTTTTTTTTAATTAAATGTGCTTTTCATGATGGTATCTTTACATCACACTCAAATTTTTACTGCATGCCTTTGGTAAGTGCTGGAGTGAGAAGAGGTTTTAAAATAATTAGCGCATGCTTACTTTTACCGCATGCCTTTAAACGCCGGAGTGAGAAGAGGTTTTAAATTAATTAGCGCCCCGGCAACAATTCAAGGAAATACGGTAACGAAAATAACTTATCTAGTGGTAAACAAACCATATCACTCCTCACTCCTTCAGCATGACAGACAGACAAAGGCAGCGCCCAGCTGTGCTGTCTTCTTAATCATAGGAGGAGGAAGAGGCTCAGCAGGAGGAGCGTGAGCAGCTGAAAACAATCAGTCAATATAATTTATCTGAAACATCCAATAATCCATCAATTTCATCATTGGCATGATTTGATTCCATTATCAAAACAATTATTAAATAAATAATATAGATAGGCTCTGTCACGCTAAATTTCTTCCCCCCTACAGACCCCCCACCCCCCATTTACTTCCGGGGTCATGATTAATACAGACATTTTGTTAACGCTATATTATAAAAATATAACGCTATATTATAACAATATAATGCTATATTATAACAATACAGACGTTTTGTTAACGCTATATTATAACAATATAACGCTATATTATAACAATATAACGCTATATTATAACAATACAGACGTTTTGTTAACGCTATATTATAAAAAATTAAAACAATTTTTTAAAAACAATTTACAAACACGAGCTATGGGATGACGTAAAAAGGAAACGTGAAGAAACGTGACCCTGGAAGTAAATGCATCATCCCATAGCCTGGGTTTGTAATTTTTTTTTTTTTTTTTTTATAATATAGCGTTAACAAAACATCTGTATTTTTTAAAATATAGCGTTATATTTTTATAATATAGCGTTATATTTTTATAATATAGCGTTAACAAAACGTCTGTATTAATCATGACCCCGGAAGTAAATGGGGGGGAAGGTTTTTGTAGTGGGGGAAGAAATTTGGCGTGACAGCTCCAACATCCCGGCCCCTAATTGTGTGCTTTAGCTAAACAATTACATAAATAACATAATTCAAAGGATCCACACTAAATAAGTTATTTTGATTATATAAAAAGTCAACCACTTTTTGTTTGTGAAAATAAATTAGAACAATTTTAAATCTAGAAATATATCTCCCTGAGTGCTTATTAGGAATTTAGTGCGTCATAAAACCTCCTCCTCGGGGCTAATCTGCAATCTTTATTTTTATTTTTTCAAACCCTTTTTCGACCGACAGAGTAGCCATAACGTAGTGTCGAATATGATTATAATATTTGAGCATCATGTCAATCACAGTCAATGTGTTCATCTGAAATATTCCTGCCACTTCATTTGACACATGATGGCATCTTGAAGACTTTCTCTTGGACAAACACCACAAGAATATGGCAGAGTGGCCTTAAAGGGGAACATTATCACAATTTCAAAAGGGTTAAAAACAATAAAAATCAGTTCCCAGTGGCTTGTTGTATTTTTTGAAGTTTTTTTTCAAAATTTTACCAGTCACCGAATATCCTTAAAAAAAGCTTTAAAGTGTTTGATTTTCGCTATTTGCGAAGACACTGGCCATTTCCCTGTGACGTCACACAGTGCTGCCAATGTAAACAAACAACGGCGAATACCACAGCAAGATATAGCGACATTAGCTCGGATTCAGACTCGGATTTCAGCGATTTAACAGATTACGCATGTATTGAAACGGATGGTTGGAGTATGAAAGTATTGAAGAAGAAACTGAAGCTATTGAGCGAATAGCTATTGATGCTATTCATAGCCATAGCATGGCCGAATAGCTGCGTTAGCATCGCCGGTGAAATGTGCGGACCATACGATCAGGACTTTCGCATCTTATGACACTGGAGCTACTTAAATCCTTCGATTGGTAAGTGATTTTTTTGCATTAAATGTGGGTGGAAGTAAACGTAATATAGTTGCAAATGCATCTGCAGGTTATCCATACATCTCTGTGCCATGTCTGCTTTAGCACGGCCGGTAAATAGCATGTTAGCATCGATTAGCTGGCAGTCACGCCGCAACCAAATATGTCTGATTAGCACATAAGTCAACAACATCAACAAAACTCACCTTTGTCATTTTGTTGAATTTATCGTTGCAAATGCATCTGCAGGTTATCCATACATCTCTGTGCCATGTCTGTCATCGCCGGTAAATTGTGCAGACACTCTGGTATATTCAACGGGGGTCTGGCGGCAGACACTTTGGCATTTTCAGGCCAGTGGTGCAACTTGAATCCCTCCCTGTTAGTGTTGTTACACCCTCCGACAACACACCGACGAGGCATGATGTCTCCAAGGTTCCAAAAAATAGTCGAAAAAACGGAAAATAACAGAGCTGAGACCCGCTGTTTGTAATGTGTTGAAAATGAAAATGGCGGCTGTAATACCTCGGAGACGTCACATTCTGATGTCATCGCAAAAAGCGATAAACAGAAAGGCGTTTAATTCGCCAAAATTCACCCATTTAGAGTTCGGAAATCGGTTAAAAAAATATATGGTCTTTTTTCTGCACCATCAAGATATATATTGACACTTACATAGGTCTGCTGATAATGTTCCCCTTTAAGAGCGTGACAACATCTCACCATGATTAAAACAATACTGGCATTTCTGGGACTGGACAATATTGGGGGTTATTCGCAGGGGCGGCCCCTAAACAGTCACATGACCCGACTGCCATGAAGACATGTGAAAAATGGACGCCGAGCATCAAACCTTGTTCCTGAAAGCCAGAGAGGTGTTCCCACACGGCAGACCTCCAGGCTGAGGATCCAGAGGGTTCTTCTCCACCGACGTGACCGATTGCTTCTCACACACAAAAGGCAGCTGCTGCCTGCAACTGTGCTCGTACTCTGCAAGACCAGAGGGCATCATGATCCAGCACTTTTTGCAAACACATTAACTGTGTGTGTGTGTGTGTGTGTATGTGTGTGTATGTATGTGTGTGTGTGTGTGTACTCACTAGGCAAGGCGCGCTCAGGGCTGATGGAGGTGCATCTATTGAAGAGGGCTGAATAATAAAAGTGCAGCTGCGGTTCCCTACAACACACACGCAGCAATCTATGGTAAAGTGCACACATGCAAAATGAACTTTCTGTGTGTGTGTGTGTGTGTTCTTGTATTGGTACCCTTCCTGAGACATGAAGAAGGAAAAGTATCTTCCATATGAGGAGGTGTGAAGAAGTGATGACATAAATGATGGTCCCAATAGACAATGTCTCATTTGTGGTGACATCTATCAACATGAGGGTGCTCCCAAGAAGGAGGGATTTTTCTAATTGACTGTGTGTCGCTTTTAAAAGTGCTCCCCCCCCTGGTCAACATATGAAATAACAAGTGTGTGTTTAAGAAATTGAAATGTGCCCCTTTTGACCAAAATTATTAAAAATAAACAATATGTAAATAGACAAAATATAATAACTTGAAGTAAATAGTGAAGATTAAAAACCAATTAAAAACAAAAAATTAAAAAAAAAAAAAAAGAAAAAAAGTCTTTCTCACAATGTGTCAATATTTTCCTTGTAAAATTAAAATTGGGGACAATTTTCTGTTTCTGTAATATTACAACATTTCCTCTAAAATGTTTACTTTTTTATGTTAAATTATTACATTTTAATGGAAAAGGGGGACATTGGTCACATAAAATTCTGAGTTTTATTACAATATTGCAATATTTGTTTTTGTAAAGTAGTGACATTTATGACTTGTCATAAATTTGCCAATCAAAATTCAGATTATTGATTATAAAATTTCAACATTTTAAACTTTTCTTATAAAATTGTGACTTTTGTCGTTTAAAATGACTCTTTTCAAAAAATTGCCAAAAATTATAATGTTTTCTCGTAAAATTGCGACTGTTATTGAGTAAAATTCCAACTTTTATCATAATATTGCACAAATGTTCAGTTTTTCTTGTAAAATTTTGACTTGCGTTAAAAATTCAAACTTTTATTATAATACTGCCAACATTCTAAGTTTTTCTTTTGAAATTGTGATCTTTTTCTTTTGAAATTCCAACTCATTTTTTCACAACAAACTTTTTATTATGTTTGCATAATATGTATATATTACTAAAAATCTTTATATATCTAGAAATGGTGGTCCTAAATAGGTAGGCATTTTTCGGAGGTCTCAAGAAGGTAAGAAATACGTGTGTTCTTGTATTGCTACCCTTCTAGAGACATGAAGAAGGAAAAGTATCTTCCATACGAGGAGGTGTGAACAAGTGATGACATAAATGATGGTCCCAATAGACAATGTCTCATTTGTGGTGACATCTATCAACATGAGGGTGCTCCCAAAAAGGAGGGATTTTTCTAATTGACTGTGTGTCGCTTTTAAAAGTGCTCCACATCTGGTTAACATATGAAATAACAAGTGTGTGTAAAAAATTGAAATGTGCCCCCTTTGGCCAAAATTAATCAAATAAATATGTATATAGAGTCATACTGTAATAACTTGAGGTAAATAACGAAGATTAAAAACCAATTACAAACAAAATACAAAAAAAAAAAAAACAACAATGAACTAAAAGCAGTCTTTCTCGCAATGTGTTGACTTTGTTCTTATAAAATTGGGAACAATTTCTCATATTCTTTCTGTTTCTGTAATATTGCAATATTTTCTCATAAAATTATTACTTTGATATAAAAATACTACTTTGTAATGCAAAATGGTGACATTTGTCAGATAAAATTCTTACTTTTATCACGATATTGCCAATTGTTTTGTTGTTCTTGTAAAATAGTGACATTTTTTAAGTAAAATTATGACTTGTCATAATTTTGCCGAGTAAAATTCTGATTATTATGATATTGCCAACATTGTAAAGTTTTCTTAGAAAATTGTGACTTTTGCCGAGTAAGGTTACGACTCTTTTCATATAATTGCCAAAATGTTAACATTTTCTTGTAAAATTGCGACTGTTATTGAGTAAAATTCCAACTTTCATCATAATATTGCACAAATGTTCAGTTTTTCTTGTCAAATTTTGACTTGTCGAGTAAAATTACGACTTTTATTATAAAACTGCTAAAATTCAAGTTTTTCTTGTAAAACTGTGACTGTGATTGAGTACATTTTCAACTTTTATCATATCAGTTTTTCTTGTCAAATTTTGACTTGCGTTGAATAAAATTATGACTTTAATACTGCCAAAATTCTACGTTTTTGTTGTGAAATTGTGACCTTTTTCTCTTGAAATTCCAACTCATTTTTTTCTACAAGCTTTTTTTATATTTGCATAGTATTTATATATTATTAATGTTGTAAATACATTTCTTTATATATCTAGACAGGGCAGTCCTAAAGAGGGAGGCATTTTTCGGGGGTCTCAAGAAGGTAACAAATACAAGAATGTGTGTGCGTGTATGTGTGTGTATGTGTGTAGCGTCTTACATCATGGGAAACAACCGCTTGGGATCTTTCAGGTTGACCCACCAGCCTTGTTTAGGAGAACTTGACATCTGCTCAGAAATCATTTTGTGACGGACATCATCAGACGTTGTATTGGTTTCTTTCACGGTCGTGAAAGTGAGAGAGTTTGTGTCTTCAGGCATGTGATTTGAACTTTACGAAAAAGACGGAAAATAAGCTGGGATATATATATATATATATATATATATATATATATATATATATCTGACTGCCTTACTTTTTTGGAGTTCTGCTTACTTATTCGGGTTTACATTGTAGTCAACCAACCAATCATGGAAGTTCTTTCATGTAAACCAGGGGTCTCAAACTCACTTCACCTGGGGGCCACTGGATGCGGAGTCTGGGTGAGGCTGGGCCGCAAGAAAAGATTTCCTAAAAAAAACGTTGCGTACTCCTCAGCATAGAATATATTTCTATTTAGCCGACACACTGAGAATAATGTTATTTAAGTAACATTATTTCCGCAATGTGTGTCGTTCCGCGTTCCCTCCCTACAGCAACACGGCGGTCGGCGGATAGTAGCCGGGAAAGTACCGAGCTAGCCAGTGCAAAAAAGTGATGGCTCCCGGAGTGTTATCCGGCGTCATATAGAAATATATGCAGTGTTCATCGTGTGAGGCAATGCAAATTAAACAATAAAAAAAAATAACATTTTGAATTGGTCCAGGTTATCGGGGACTGTTATTACTAACAAACAGGTGTTGCGGTGACTGCAGCCAGGCACGTAAGGAAACCCTCGTCTCCATGGCAAGAACTCTGTCACTTTCACTTACTTGCCGCTTTTCCACTAACGCAGGGTAGGCAACCCAGAACGTTGAAAGAGCCATTTTGGAGCCAAATAACACAACGCTGTCAAGCGCCATTCATATAAAACTCGCGGGCCGCACTAACTTTAAACTTTCACATTAAGGTGGGGGCCGCAAAATAACGTCTCGCGGGCCGGGCCGCGTGTCTGAGACCCCTGATGTAAACCAACCAATCATCATTGATGTACAGTTTGTCCCCAGCGCGTGGATTTGCTTCGCGACGTAGCTTCCATTTTTAACTTCATCATTTTTTATGAAAAAGAGTAGTTTTTACCACCAGATTATCAAAAACCGCAGTTGTTGGCAGGTATGACAAAGAGACAGATCCAGATTTTAACACACATTGTAGGTCGGAAAAAAAGCAAGAAAAATGGAACATGTTTGTTTGTATTTTAACAGAGATTAAAAAAAAAGTGATTTGCGACTGTAGACGGAACAATCACATGCCTGAGTGGTGGAGTGACGCCCACTTGCCTTGGCGATGTTTTGCTGGATGAGTCTGGCAGCAGTAGAGCTGGGGGGTGAGGCCAGATTGCTGCCGTTCATGCTGCAGAACAGCATGGCCTCCTCGAAGGTCAACTGAGGCTCGTTGACGAACCAGAACTCGCTGCCGTCGATGAAGATGGACGTCTCATGATGCACACCTGGGAAGACGTTTGACATAGTCTTGGACGTCATCACATCTCCTTTTAGACACATGCACACTTCTTCTACCGCACGTGACTTAAAGGGGTCTTGTTAGGGGTTTTCATCTACAATTATTTTGCCCTAGGGGGCCAAATATAGAGAAGAAAAATTAGTCTTGGGGCCGGTGTATCTATTTTTAGGATCACAAATACAAAACCTCACAGTAATGTCTGATTGAATCCTAAAAACGTTATGACAGACCGCCTTAAAAAAACTGAATACCGTATTTCCTTGAATTGCCGCCGGGTATATAGTATGTGCCTGCCTAGAATTACTGCCGGGTCAAACTCCTTTCGCAAAATAATTAGCGCATGCTTAGCATTACCGCCGGCTAAGGATTAAGGTCAAACTCGTTTCGCAAAATATTATCTTTATTAGCGCATGTCTAGAATTTCCGACGGGTCAAACTCGTCACGTCACGAGTGACACTTCACCTGTCATCATTTTCAAAATGGAGGAGGCTGATTTCAAAATTTGAAATCGCATAAAGGGAAGAAGATTAAGAGCTATTCAGTAGGATTTAAGGTCCAAGCTATTGAATATGCTAAAAAGAACAGTAAGCAGCTGTGTTTTATTAATATACCGTAGCTGCGTGTGTCAAATATGAGTCATTAAATGACTCCCGCCTCCTGGTGGTGGAGGGCACTAGTGATCCTTCTTGCGACTACTCGGCTACAGAAGAAGAGACAAGCAGCAAGAGTGAGCGGCGATAGTTTATTTTTTCCTCTCGCTTGCACTTTTAACATGGAGGATTACATATCTAAAATAAGACAGTTTTCTAAACTGGACTTTCAATCGATGCAGGAGGTATTAAAGGAAGATCTCCATCGAGACAGAGAGACTTTTAAAACTGAAGAAAGATAAGGAAGACTTCTATAAACAAGTTATCTATGCTTTTGATCAGAAGGAGCTGCGCATGGACTTCATTTATAAGTAAAGGTAAGACCATAATAAAGTTTTTTTAATTAAATGTGCTTTTCATGATGGTATCCTTACATCACATTCAAATTTATAAGCGCAGGCCTAAATTTACCGCATGCCTTTGATAAATGCCGGAGTGAGAAGAGGTTTTAAATTAATTAGCGGCCCGGCGGCAATTCAAGGAAATACGGTATATATATATATATATATATATATAAATACAATCCAAACTGTCTTTTCCTTAAACTGAACAAAAGTCAAATGTCCACTGATGTTTAAAAACTCTCCACTCGGAGTCTAATTTATGTTTCCCCAACGATTTTGCCATTTTTCCCCTCATGCACTAATTGACTGAAAGATCGTGCACTTGCCGCCTTTATGGCGCAAGCGTGATGACGTTTTAGACAATATGATTTGCTTGAGCGGCTAGGAGACCCAGTAACAAGCGGTAGAAAATGGATTGATGGATGGGCGAAAAGGGACGGATTAAAAAATATATATATTTAAAAAAAACAAAAACACCTTTTTTTTTTTTTTTGTCGCGGGCCGAATTTTAAAAGTTAAAGTTAAAGTACCAATGATTGTCACACACACGAGGTGTGGTGAAACTATTCTCTGCATTTTGGATGCTGTCTTGCCTTATCTGCCTCAGAGACCCAGTAACAGGCGGTGATAAATTGATGGATGGGCGAAAAAGGAAAGATTAAAAAAATAAAAATAATAATAATAATCAATATACTGTAAATATATATATATTTTTTTACTTGGTATTACCCGCGGGCCGGATTTTGGATGCTGGCGTGCCTTATCTGCCTAGGAGACCCAGTAACAAGCGGTAGAAAATGGATTGTAGGATGGGCGAAAAAGGACAGATTAAAAAAAATTATAATCAAAAAATAAATGAATACAATTTTTATTTATTTTTAAGCCTGGACTAAAAAAAAATGTTTTCTAATTTTTTTTTACTACCCGCGGGCCGGATTGTGGATGCTGGCAGGCCATAGTTTGGGGACCCCTGCTTTAAAACATAAGCAAGCATGCATGACTATAGCTCTTGTCTCAAAGTAGGTGTACTGTCACCACCTGTCACATCACACCCTGACTTATTTGGACTTTTTTGCTGTTTTCCTGTGTGTGGTGTTTTACTTCTTGTCTTGCGCTCCTTTCTCTTTTTTTTGGTATTTTCCTGTAGCAGTTTCTTGTCTTCCTTGACCGCTATTCCCCACACCTGTTTTGTTTTAGCAATCAAGAATATTTCTGTTGTTTTTATCCTGCTTTGTGTGGGACATTGTTGATTGTCATGTCATGTTCGGCTGTATATTGTCTTTGCTCCACAGTAAGTCTTTGCTGTCGTCCAGCATTCTGTTTTTGTTTCCTTTGTAGCCAGTTCAATTCTAGTTTTGTTCTGCATAGCCTTCCCTAAGCTTCAACACCTTTTTTAGGGGCATTCACCTTTTGTTTATTTTTGGTTTAAGCATTAGACACCTTTTTACCTGCACACTGCCTCCCGCAGTTTCCGACATCTACAAAGCAATTAGCTACTTGCTGCCACCTACTGATATGGAAGAGTATTACTCTGCTGATCTCTAGACAGCACCGACACTCAACAACGGCACATTATTTGCGGTTTATAATAACTGGTTTGCAAAAAATATTTTTAACCCAAATAGGTGAAACGATATCATCTCCCACGGCACACCAGACTGTATCACACGGCTGGTTGAAAAATACTGCTGTAAACAACATGTTTTTCATGTGGCACATATGTTGTACGGAACTAGCAATTACTTGTAGCCCCTGTGCTGGTTTTTTACAAACAACAACAGCACATTTTCACTCATTGCACTGTGGATACAATTGTTTGGACGAGAAGTGCCACTTAGGAAAATAAAACTTCTACCATGTCTGTAGACGAGTATGTCACAAGTAGGTCCAAATGCCAAACTGCTTGTTTGGAACATTTTTTTTTAAATATCTCCATGATCGGAATTCACATTTTCTGCACTTACCAGGATCCCAAAAACACAAAAAGTGGCATTTTCATAGTGTGACCCCCTTTAAATAATAGTAGACACAACATGCTTTAAGCACAGTAGTCGCTGATTACCAGGATTGTACCAGTCAGGATACTTTGGTGTCACTCCTGTTAAAAGACAA
>NC_084635.1:40240766-40275766 GCF_033978795.1 Nerophis ophidion | reverse complement strand
TACAGGTCAAAAGTTTGGACACACCTTCTCCTCGTTCAATGTGTTTTCTTTATTTTCATGACTATTTACATTGTAGATTGTCATATCTGCCTGAGTGAGGAGTAGAGAGAGAGACAGAGAGAGAGAGAGAGAGAGAGAGAGAGATAGTGGGAGAAAGAGAGAAAAAGAGAGAGCAAGAGAGAACAAAAGAGATAGGGAGGAGAGAGAAAGACAGAGAGAGACAGAGAGAAAGAGAGAGAAATAAAAAGAGAGAGAAGATAAAGAGAGAAAGAAAAAGAGACAGAGCAAAAGAGAGAGAGAGAAAGATGGAGAGAGATAACAAGAGAGAGAGAAAGAGAAAATGAGAAAGAGAGAGAAAGCAAGAAAAAGACAGAGAAAGAAAGAAAAAGAGAGAGAGCAAAAGAAAGAGAATGAAAAAGAGAGACAGCAAGAGAGAGAGAGAAAGACAGAGAGAGAAAGAGAGAGAAAGAAAGAGAAAGAAAAAGAGAAAAAGGGACAGAGCAAAAGAGAGAGAGAGAGAAAGAGAGAGAGATATTGAGAGAGACAGAAAGAGAAAATGAGAAAGAGAGAAAGCAAGAGAAGACAGAGAGAGAAAGAAAAAGAGAAAGAGAGAGAGCAAAAGAAAGAGAGAATGAAAAAGAGAGACAGCAAGAGAGAGAGAGAAAGACAGAGAGAGAGAGAAAGAAGAAGAGAGACAGAGCGAAAGAGAGAGAGATGAGAGAGAAAGATGGAGAGAGAGACAGAGAGATAACAAGAGAAAGAGAAAATGAAAGAGAGAGAAAGCAAGAGAGAGAAAGAAAAAGAGAGAGAGAAAGAAAGAGAGAGAGAGAGGAGAGAGAAAGACAGAGAGAGACAGAGAGAGATAACGAGACAGGGAAAGAGAAAAAGAGCGAGAGAGAAAGCAAGCGAAGACAGAGAGAGAAAGAAAAAGAAAAGAGAGTAAGAGAAAGAGAGAGAGAGGAAGAGAGAGAGGAAGAGAGGAAGAGAGAGAGAGAAAAGGAGAGAGAAAGAGAGAGAGTGAGAGAGAGAGGAAGAGAGAGAGGCTGTATTCACATGAACTCTGAGACAAAGCAAGTCATTTAGTGAAAGTACAGATGACAAACTGCATCTAAAGTATCCATCTTATCATGCTGATATCCATCTTATCACGCTGGTATCGATGCCATGCCAATATCCACCTGTCTATTAATACCGTGGACACGCCCAGCCCTCTCACCTTGAAGCAGTATCTTCCATCAGGGATGGACACCCAGCCGTCCGGGCACGTGGAGTTGAGGTCTGGCTCGGGTTGCGGGGGCAGTAGTGGACTGAGGTCTGTCCTACAGATGGTGCCGGCCTTGAAAAGGGTGCAGTTCTTCACCTCCCACTTGCCCAGGGAGTTAGCACTGGAGATTACAGCACAGCCTCCATCTCGGTCTGAAGCCAAGAAAACAACAGAGGATAAATCTTCTTTTAACCGTCATGAGCATGTACGGCAGCGCGCACACACAGAGTACTTACAAGCAGACCCATGTGTAGACAGTCAAGATAAAAGGTGAAGTTATACAATGAAACACCCTCAGGAAGAGCTGCTTTAAGACATGGCTGGCTAGCTAGCAGCTAGCATCCATCCACAGTGTTTTGGCTACTTCCAAATCACTAATCCTTGTCTCCATGGCAACAAATAAAGTAAGTTTCTTACACTGCAGGATGAGGAATAGCTAAACATGCTTTACTACACACCGTAAGAGGATACAATAAACACTACACCTGACATCCACTGTAATGATACCAAGTACAAGAGAGTATCTAGTCAATACTACTATGATTACATCAAGATTTTTTACTTATTTTTTTTTATTCATAGTATATCAAAATTCAGTAAATACGTCCCTGGACACATGAGGACTTTGAATATGACCAATGTATGATCCTGTAACTACTTGGTATCAGATCGACACCTAAATGTGTGGTATCATCCAAAACTAATGTCAAGTATCAAAGAAGAGAAGAATAAGTGATTATTACATTTTAATAGAAGTGTAGATAGTATATAGCAGATATTAACATTAAATGAAAAAGTAGATTAATAATAATTTTTTACAGTTTGTCCCTCATAATGTGTAGAAAATAACAGGTGTATAAATGACACAATATGTTACTGCATACCTCAGCAGACTAATTAGTGTCGTTCTTTGTTTACCTACTACTAAAATACAAGTTGTCTAGTATGTTCAACATTTTATTGAAGGACTAAATGACAATAATAAACATATGTTTCATGTACAATAATATTTTTTGTTCAAATAAAGACAGTAATGACATTTTTGAGGTGCCCTTTATTTAGAAAAGTACCATTTTGGTCCCGGTACCAAAATGTTGGTAGTAGGACCACCCTAGTCCTCTCTGGAGAATAAACCAAAATAAAATATATGTAAAAACAAAATATAAATATTACATTAACAAGTTAATAAATCATAAATTCGAGAGAAAAGTAGTAATAATATTAATAATTAGGATAGAAAACAACACAGTAAAATAATTTAAAAAAAAAACATAAGAGTTTAAGATAATCAGTAAAAAGTCAGAAAAAAAATATCTGTCTTTAGCTTTTTTTTATTTTTTTGTTTTATTAAAGTAGTCGTGAGGCTCTCTGGCGGGCTCTTCCACAGGTGGGGGCCATGGTGACTAAATGACGCCTATTTTTTAAATGTATTTATTCTTTTAAGGATCCATTTTTAAAAATACGTTTTTAGGCCATCTCCATGAAACCAGAAGAAGATTTTTCAACCTGTAAACTGTTTTGAAAAAGTTTCGTCTTAATTATCATACCAAATAACACATTGCCATATTCGGTTTGAATCGATTCAGAATTGAATCGTCACGCCAGGAATTGTTATCGGATCGAATTGTTAGGAGCCCGAATATTAACGACCCGAGTCCAAATAACAAAAATATAACCCAAATGTGAATATAGAAATGTCAATAAAATGAGTTACAACATAAATAACTTCCAGATATTCATGAAAACTAAAGTTGGTTCTGCCGGGGAGGGACAATTGTGCCTGAGTGAGGAGTAGAGGTAGAGAAAGAGAGAGAGAAAGAGAGAGAGAGAGAAACAGAAAGAAATAGAAAGAGAGAACTAGAGAAAGACAGAGAGAAAGAGAGACAAAGATATATATATATATATATATATATACATATACAGAGAGAAAGAGAGGAGAGAGAGAAACAGAGACAGAGAAAGACAGATGGAGAGAAAGAGAGAGAAAGAGAGATAGAGAAAGAGAAAGAGAGAGAACAACATATATAGAGAGAAAGATAAAGAGAGAGAGGAGAGAGAAAGAGAAAGAGCGAGACAGAGAAACAGAAAAAAGAAAGAGAGAAATAGAAACAGAGAGAGAAAGAGAGAGATAAAGAGATAGGAGAGAGAGAGAGAACAAGAGAGGAGAAAGAGAGGGAGAAAAGGAGAGAGAGAAAGATGGAGAGAAACAGAGACAGAGAGAGAAAATGAGAGAGAAAGAGGGAGAAAGAGAGAGAAAAAAGAAAGATACATAGAGAAAGAGAAGGAATGAGAGAGAAAGATATATATAGAGATAGAGAGAGAGAGATAGAGAGAGAGAGCGAGAAAGAGACAGAGATAAAGAAAAAGAGAGGGAGAGAGAAAGAGAGAGAAAAAGAGATAGAAAGAGTAAGACGAGAGAGAGAGAGTGAGAGAAAGAGAGAGAAATACAGAGTGAGAGAAAGAGAAATAGAGAGAGAGAGACAGAAAGAGAGGGAAAAGCAAAAGAGAGAGAAAGAGAGGGACATAGAAAGCAAGAGAGAGAGAAATAGAGAAAGAGAGAGAGAGAAATAGAGAAAGAGAGAGAGAAATAGAGAAAGAGAGAGAGAGAAAGATATATACATATAGAGAGGAGAAAGAAAGATATATATATATAGAGAGAAAGAGATAAAGAGAGAGAGGGGGGAAAGAGAGAAAGAGAAAGAGAGATTGAGAGGAAAGAGAGAAATACAGCGAGCGAGAGAAATAGAGATAAAGAGAGAAAGATAGAGAGAAAAAGAGATAGAGAGAGCGAGAGGAAAGAGACAGAGAGAGAGAAATACAGAAAGCAAGACAAATAGAGAGAAAGAGAAAGAGAAAAAGAGAGCGAAAGAGCGAGAGAAAGAGATATAGAGAGTGATATATATAGAGAGAGAGGAGAGGAGAGAGAGAGAGAGAGAGAACGAGAGAGAGAGAGAAAGAGAGAGAAAGAGAGCGAGAGCAAGACAGAGAACATGAAGTGTGAGACAAAGCAAGTGGTTCAGTGAAAGTAGAGATGAGAAAGTGCATGTAAATGTAAAGTATCCATCTTGTAAATACACATCAGGCCTGATACTGAGTCCCTCTGGCAGCCTCTTCCACAGGTGGGTGCCACGGTGGCTCTTCCACAGGTGGGTGCCACGGTGGCTCTTCCACAGGTGGGGGCCAGGGTGGCTCTTCCACAGGTGGGGGCCAGGGTGGCTCTTCCACAGGGGGGGGCCACGGTGGCTCTTCCACAGGTGGGGGCCCTGGTGGCTCTTCCACAGGTGGGGGCCACGGTGGCTCTTCCACAGGTGGGGGCCCTGGTGGCTCTTCCACAGGTGGGGGCCATGGTGGCCTCACCCTGGTCTTACTTCTTTGGTCAAGATGGAAGTTTGCTGCCAGAGGACCTCAGCGTCCTCCAGGCTTGATACGGTAAAAGCAGCCCAGATAGATAAGAAGACATTTAACAAGAAATAATAGAACTATAGTACAGTAGCCATGTTTGGATCACATCCATCCTTGGTGTGCAGTCCCACAGATACCAGCAGTGCTCACCTGGTTCTAAGGGTCCCCAGTTGGTGTAGGTGACTGCAGTGTGGGCGGCACCCTGCCAGCGGTACTCTCCCGTGTTGTCGGCATCCTGCAGGCCGATCCAGAAGTAGTGAGGGCCGGTGTCCAGCAAGTCTGCCAGCAGACGGCTGATGAAGGCCTGCTCAAACCTGGACACAAGCAGCACATGCACCTATGAGGCTGAAGGTGGCGCTGAGCCTGCCTACCTGTTTGTGAAGGTCACCTGGCAGGGGTCTTGGAACACCACCTACCTGTTTGTGATGGTCACCTGGCAGCGGTCTTGGAAGGCCACCTGTGTGCTGTTGAGCAGGTAACAAGAGTTGCCGTGTCTCCTCCAGCCCTGCACACGCAGCAACAAACGTGACAGAAAGCAAACACAAGGTGACCCAAATCATGGCCGACTTTTTGTTGTGTTTTAAAGGCCTACTGAAAGCCACGACTACCCACCACACAGTCTGATAGTTTATATATCAGTGATGAAATATTAACTTTGCAACACATGCCAATACGGCCGTTTAGTTTACTAAATTGCAATTTTAAATTTCACACGAGTTTCTCGTTGAAAACGTCGCGGAATGATGACGCATACGCCTGACGTCACAGACTGTCAGGAAATATCAGCGCTGAACGACACAGCTAAAAGTCGTCTCTGTTCATGGCGTAATTACACAGTATTTTGGACATCTGTGTTGCTGAATCTTTTGCAATTTGTTCATTTAATAATGGAGACTATAAAGAAGAATGCTGTTGGTGGAAAGCGATGGATTGCAGCTGTCTTTAGCACCGAGACACAGCCGGTGTTTGTTTGTTTGTTGTGAAGCAGCGAACATGATTTCTTTACCTCAACCAGCATGTTTTTGGATGGGGAAATTGTGATATATATATATATATATATATATATATATATATATATATACATATCCCGCAGCAGCTGTGAGCTTGGCTCCTCGGCTTCTCTCTGAGACAGTGTGTGTTCACCGCAGCCATCCGACCTCGAGGTATGTCTTTACAATCTTTAAAATCTCACTAAAACACTATTAAAACAATAAGCAGATAAGGGATCTGCCATCCGGGAGGAACTCAAAGTAAAGCCGCTGCTCCTTCACATGGAGAGGAGCCAGATGAGGTGGTTCGGGCATCTGGTCAGGATGCCACCCGAACGCCTCCCTAGGGAGGTGTTTAGGGCACGTCCAACCGGTAGGAGGCCACGGGGAAGACCCAGGACACGTTGGGAAGACTATGTCTCCCGGCTGGCCTGGGAACGCCTCGGGATCCCCCGGGAAGAGCTAGACGAAGTGGCTGGGGAGAGGGAAGTCTGGGTTTCCCTGCTTAGGCTGTTGCCCCCGCGACCCGACCTCGGATAAGCGGAAGATGATGGATGGGATCTTCCAGAATTATCCTAGTAAATGTGTCTAATTACATCTGAAACGCTCACACAGCCGTCGCTTTTTTTTTTTCTTTCTATTCCTTCACTATCAATATCCTAATTCACAAATCTTTCATTCTTGCTCAAATTAATGGGGAAATTGTCGCTTTCTCGGCCCGAATTGCTCTTACTGCTGGTGGCTCCCATTAAAAACCATGTGAATATGTGTGGAGCCCTGCAACCCGTGACGTCACGCGCACATCCTTGCTTGTACCGGAAGTCTTTTCTATTAGCGACCAAAAGTTACGAACTTTATCGTTGATGTTCTCTACCAAATCCTTTCAGCAAAAATATGGCAATATCGCGAAATGATCAAGTATGAGACATAAAATGGACCTGCTATTCCCGTTTAAATAAGAACATCTCATTTCAGTAGGCTTTTAAAACAACATGTGAGTTACTGTAAGTTACTGTACATTCACAACCCTTTATTACAAATATCAAAATCCTCTGCTGGAGCTCACTTCACTCACCAACATTATAAATATGGAGGAAATAAAGGACTAAACCTTTCAATAATAACTAAAATGTGTCATTCATTCATTAAATATGTATTTAAATACATCAATAGGTTATTAAATGTGTCATAAATTAATTAAATATGTATTTGAATACGTCAAAATGTTATTAAATGTGTCATTAATTAATTAAATGTGTATTTGAATACATCAAAATTTTATTAAATGTGTCATTCGCTAATTAAATATATATTTAAATACATCAATATGTTACTAAATGTGTCATTCATTAATTAAAGTAGTATTTAAATATATAAATATGTTATTACATGTGTCATTTATTAATTAAAGTTGTGTTTAAATACATGAATATGTTATTAAATGCGTCATGTATTCATTATAATTGGAATTAAATACATAAATATGTTATTAAATGTGTCACTCCTTAATCAAAGTAGTATTCAAATATATAAATATGTTATCAAATGTCATTTATTAATTATAGTTGTTTTTAAGTGTATGAATGTTATTAAATGTATAATTTGTTAATTAAAATTTGAATTAAATACATCCATCCATTTTCTACCGCTTCTCCCTATTGGCTGGAGCCTATCTCAGCTGCATTCGGGCGGAAGGCGGTGTACACCCTGCACAAGTCACCACCTCATCACAGGGCAGAATTAAATACATAAATATGTAATTAAATGTAATTTATTAATTAAAGTTGGAATTAAATACATGAATATATTATTAAATGCGTTGTATATTAATTTAAACTGCAATACATAAAAATGTTATTAACTGTCATCTGTTCATTAAAATTATAATACATTCATGTTATTAAATGTGTCATTCATCAATTTAGATTGGAATTAAATACATGAATGTGTTATTAAATGTGTCATTCATTCATTAAAGTTGTAATTAAATGCATAAATATCTTATTAAAGCTGTCATTTATTGTATCATGTATTTGAATATTTGATACATTATTTCACGATCTATTCCAGCGACCCCAAAAAGGGACAAGCGGGGAAAACGGATGGATGGATGGATGAAAAGAGTTACTTGACAATTCAAATAATGACTTAATGTTATAACCAAATAATCAATAATTGAAGACAAAGTTGCGGCAAGAGTCTGAGGGTGTGGCCATGTTGTGGAGGACAGTGTACTTGGCCAAGGTCAATGTTGAGTGTACTCAGGTCAATGTGGAGTGTACTCACGTCCTCAAACAGACAGCCAGACACTCCAGAAGATTGGCTGACTTGTCCTTTGGTCTGACACATGAAGGCCAAGGTCTTGGAGCAGCTGCCCACACGCCAGCCGTGAGACTTCAACACACACACACACACACACACACACACACACACACACACACACACACACACACACACACACACACACACACACACACACACACACACACACACACACACACAGGGCTCTTACACTCTGATGTACTGTCCCTACACCAAGTACACTAAGAATATTTAACACAGTGAGGACAATGAGTACAGTCTGTACACTAAATAAAGTCAATACACTAAGTACAGTTAGAACAGTATGTACAGTCAGTACACTAAGTACAGTAAGAACAGTCAATACAGTGAGAACACTGAGTACAGTGTGTACACTAAGTAAAGTCAATACACTAAGTACAGTGTGTTCAGTCTGTACACTAAGTACGGTAAGAATAGTCAATACAGTGAGAACACTGAGTACAGTCTGCACACTAAAGTCAATACACTAAGTACAGTTAGAACAGTGTGTACAGTCAGTACACTAAGTACAGTAAGAATAGGCAACAGTGATAACACTTAGTACAGTGTGTACACTAAGTACAGTGGGTACATTAAGTACAGTAAGAATAGTCAATACAGTGAACACTAAGTATGATGTGTACACTAAGTAAAGTCAATACACTAAGCACAGTGTGTACAGTCAGTACATTAGGTACAGTAAGAATAGTCAATACAGTGAGAACACTAAGTACAATGTGTACACTAAGTAAAGCCAATACACTAAGTACAGTGTGTACAGTCGGTACATTAAGTACAGTAAGAATAGTCAATACAGTGTGTACACTAAGTAAAGTCAATACACTAAGCACAGTGTGTACAGTCGGTACATTAAGTACAGTAAGAATAGTCAATACAGTAAGAACACTAAGTACAATGTGTACACTAAGTAAAGTCAGTACACTAAGCACAGTTTGTACAGTCAGTACACTAAGAACAGTCAGTCTAGTTATTACAGTAAGTAAAGTATGTACACTAAGCAGAGTAGAACAGTCAATACAGTGATTACTCTAAGTACAGTCAGTATAGTGAGTACACTAAGTACACCAAGTACAGTCAGTACACTGAGTACAGTAAGAATAGTCAGTACACTAAGTACGGTAAAACAGTTCAGTCAGTACAGTAAGTAGAGCAAGAAGAGTCAGTAGAGTTGAGTACAGTAAGACCAGTCAGTACATTTAGACCAGTCAGTACAGTGAATACAGTAAGAACAGTCAGTACAGTAAATACAGTAAGTAGAACAGCACATCACACAAGGACTAAAACATCACTAAAATATAAAAAAAAAAAAAAAAAAAGGGCCCCACTCATAAGTGTTAAAAATAAGTCATTTATCAAAATATTTTTTCTACAACGCTTAGATCTCTCGATCACCTTCAGATCTATCCGTCCATTACAAGTTTTATCATTTTTAATGCTCTATGCCTTTTTATGACAAACCACAACATATGTAATATTTTACATCAACTTCAGATCTTTTCGCCGATTGTAATATTTTTTATTGTTTTTCCCAAGTGTTATGGCTTTTTTGCCAATTATTTTTTATCAATATAGCAAAATCACAAAATATGCAATATACAGTATTCTCCCAAAAACATTTAAAGAGGAATATTTGATGTGAAATATCTGGAGCCTTAAATAGGTCAATAATTCATAACAACATTGATTTTGATGCATTATTATTTTTGAGCATGACTGTTTTAATGTAGAAAAATATCTTTGTGTTATTAGAGTCAACTTTGCAACTTTTTATCGTTACATTTCACCTGTAATGGGTTTCATTAAAGTATTAAAAACAAGTTAAATTTTTTTATTTGCGACATTTAAATATTAACTACAGATTTATCAGCTGACATAAAGTTACATTTGTTTATGTTTTATGCCTTTTCTGACAAAGGATACTATTTTTTTGGTTGAATACACGTATTAGTGTCAATATTCCAACATTACATAACTCAGGTTTACTGTTTTTTTCCGCCACTTTTTATGTTTTTTTTTTTTAAATTTTAAGTAATATATTTCTAGAATGTGCCGTGGGCCGTCCAAAAAACTAAACGCTGCAGGCCTCAAATGCACTTATAGTTATAGTACAAACCCCGTTTCCATAGGAGTTGGGAAAATGTGTTAGATGTAAATATAAACGGAATACAATGATTTTCAAATCATTTTCAACCCATATTCAGTTGAATATGCTAAAAAGACAAGATATTTGATGTTCAAACTCATAAACTTTTTTTTTTTTTTTTGCAAATAATAATTAACTTAGAATTTCATGGCTGCAACACGTGCCAAAGTAGTTGGGAAAGGGCATGTTCACCACTGTGTTACATCACCTTTTCTTTTAACAACACTCAATAAGCGTTTGGGAACTGAGAAAACTAATTGTTGAAGCTTTGAAAGTGGAATTCTTTCCCATTCTTGTTTTATGTAGAGCTTCAGTCGTATTTTACGCTTCATAATGCGCCACACATTTTCCATGGGAGACAGGTCAGGACTGCAGGCGGGCCAGGAAAATACCCGCACTCTTTTTTTACGAAGCCACGCTGTTGTAACACGTGCTGAATGTGGCTTGGCGTTGTCTTGCTGAAATAAGCAGGGGCGTCTATGAAAAAGACGGCGCTTAGATGGCAGCATATGTAGTTCCAAAACCTGTATGTACCTTTCAGCATTAATGGTGCCTTCACAGATGTGTAAGTTACCCATGCCTTGGGCACTAATGCACCTCCATACCATCACACATGCTGGCTTTTCAACTTTGCGTCGATAACAGTCTGGATGGTTCGCTTCTCCCTTTGGTCCAGATGACACAATGTCGAATAATTCCAAAAACAATTTGAAATGTGGACTCGTCAGACCACAGAACACTTTTCCACTTTAAATCAGTCCAACTTAGATGATCTCGGGCCCAGAGAAGCCGGCGGCGTTTCTGGATGTTGTTGATAAATGGCTTTCGCTTTGCATAGTAGAGCTTTAAATTGCACTTACAGATGTAGCGACCAACTGTACTTAGTGAGAGGGGTTTTCTGAAGTGTTCCTGAGCCCATGTGGTGATATCCTTTAGAGATTGATGTCGGTTTTTGATACAGGGATCGAAGCTCACGGTCATTCAACGTTGGTTTCCGGCCATGCCGCTTACGTGGAGTGATTTCTCCAGATTCTCTGAACCTTTTGAATATATTATTGAGCGTAGATGTTGAAATTCCTAAATTTCTTGCAATTGCACTTTTGAGAAAGGTTGTTCTTAAACTGTTTGACTATTTGCTCACGCAGTTGTGGACAAAGGGGTGTACCTCGCCCCATCCTTTCTTGTGAAAGACTGAGCCTTTTTTGGGAAGCTGTTTTTATATCCAATCATAGCACCAACCTGTTCCCAATTAGCCTGCACACCTGCGATGAGCTGGCAACTTGTCCAGGGTGTACCCCGCCTTCCGCGACCCCAAAGGGAATAAGCGGTAGGAAATGGATGGATGGATGGACCTGTGGGATGTTCCAAATAAGTGTTTGATGAGCATTCCTCAACTTTATCAGTATTTATTGCCACCTTTCCCAACTTCTTTGTCACATGTTGCTGGCATCAAATTCTAAAGTTAATGATTATTTGCAAAAAAAAAAAAAGTTTATGAGTTTGAACATCAAATATGTTGTCTTTGTAGCATATTCAACTGAATATGGGTTGAAAAGGATTTGCAAATCATTGTATTCTGTTTATATTTACATCTAACACAATTTCCCAACTCATATGGAAGCAGAGTTTGTACATTAAATAATATCAATACACTATTCTATGTTACAGTGTGTCTGGATGAATGTTTGCCTCATTCCTGTGAGAATCCTGCATGGGAAAATAGCATTAAAGAGTGGGGCGCAGCTGCAGCGTGCTCAAGCAACCACCAGGTGGCATCTGTGAGCAGATAATTCTACTATCATCTCTTTCAGGTCTTCACACGGAGGAAACGCCATTCTTCACTAAATAAGTATTTTAGAAGTACTATAATAGTCCTAGGAACACACCTCCCCGGAGTAGAAGACACAGCTGGTGTTCTGAGAAGGCTGCACCGGCTCATTGGGGCCCCAGAAGGTGAAGGTGACCGGCGCCTGGTCCAACCATTTGAAGACCGTGGGCCTCCTGCCCTCGCCGACCAGACCGATCCACACGTCCGACCACTGGCCGTCTGGGGGTGGTGGGGCGGGACAAAGGTGAGCAGGTGTGGTGAGACGAGGGTGAATGGTGACATGAACCTGCGTGGAAGCTGGTGCTGATCATCTCCTTGCTGTCCAGCGAGTGCAGGCTGGCCAGGGAGCTTCCTGTGCGGTTGCAGTGCCGCTGCGCTTCCGTAAGGTTCCGAGGCTGCTCCCTCACCAGCTGGTAGCACCAGCCGTTCCAGGGCACCCAGCCGGACTCGCACGCCGTGTGGTTGTAAACCAGCGACTCTGCACAGAACCAGGAAAGAAGGTGGTCCAACAAGCTCGGTACCAAATGGGCGGTGTCCTACCTGCTGGCGGCGTGGGCGGGGCCGACACTTTCTTCTTGCAGACGTACGGCAGCTGTTTGCTGCAGCCTTCAGCTTCGTAGTTGTGCTGGGAGTTCAGGACTCCGCAGTCCGCCTCAAAGATGACGGCGCGGGGGGGCATTCCTGTAACGACAATTACAAAATAAAACAACGGCGCCATAAAAAAAAACACTCTCTCAGTTTTGGCATTCAGGACCGGGCCTCGACTACACGGCCCATTAATGCCCCTCTGTCCTGGTCACTTTAAACCTGGACTGTCTCCTGGTCAGACCCAAGCCCAGGGAACCACTTTAAGGTATGGGTGACATTTCAACCAATACCCGTACTCGACTTTACAAATTTTCGATACTTTTGTGTGTATTAAATGCAAAGTTCAAAGATGAGCTGATGACGACAACATCTGTCACATTTTTTAAAATTAATTAATAGGTGCAAGCCCAAGACATTGGATAGCAGTAGTGTATAGGTGTTGGTGTTTAGTGTCGAGTCTTTTGTTGCGCCTGACGGCAATAGATATCTACATATATCCATATTTAAGAGTTATTTATTTTCTATAGTCATATTTGAAATAGCTAGTGTTCCATCTTGTATTCTTTTTATCTTTTCTTTATCTCATGACCGATGGTACACTGTGGACTACCTTGAGTTTGGAATGCAGGAGTAGCAATTCTCCTTTTTCCTATCTCTTCCTGTCTCCAGCTAAGGAGAACAATAGATATGTCTAATCGCTCTGAAGGGTGGGGGGCTATTGGCATATTGAAAAAGACAAGACTTCCGTAGTGTTTTCAGATCAACTAAGCGACGCGAATTGAATGTGTTGTTTTTTTAGGTTGGTCTCTCCAAAGCTTTGGAATAAATTGCAAAATACCTATTCTGTTCTGGGTTGTCATTTAAAATCAGCTTATGTGTCATCAAAAGAACTTGGGATTGACCAGCAACTTAAATTCCCTCGGAGGAACATCTGGTCCAAACGCAACACGCCCCATAAAGTGTTAATTCTGCAAGTCTTGTTTTTATATTACGCACCCGCTTATTGATTGTAACGCGCATCTTGGTTGTTGTTTTCATTAACACATTTGGAGGTGTTTAAATTGGCATGTAAAATTGCTAATGCTAATCAATAGCATGTCAATAGTAACACCAAACCATATTAGCATCAAGCTAAAAGACAAATGGAGCCTTACTTTACTTACGTTGGAGCGTTTTGTTTTTTAGAGTGGGTTATTTTGTTTGCGTCGACAATTGCGACATTACCTAAAGGTAGTTTGGCTGAGTCCGCTCTTGGTGCTGCTGGAGTGATTGCAAAGTGCCAAAGCGCAAAGAAGGCTGGACGATTATGGCCAAAAAAAAAAAAAAAATCACGATTATTTTTTATTGATATTGTAATCATGATTACATTGATTACACAATTATTCAAAAGGTCGCAGGCATTCAATGTTGGTTTTCGGCCTTGCCGCTTACGTGCAGTGATATTTCCAGATCCTCTGGACCTTTTGATCATATTGCGGAGCGTGGATGGTGAAATCCCTAAATTCCTTGTAATAGCTGCTTGACAAATGTTCTTAAACTGTTGGTCAAGTATTTTTAGAATGTGCCGCGGGCCTTAAAAAAAGAAAAGAAGCTGCAGGCCTCAAATGGCCCACGGACCGCAGTTTGGACACCCCTGTTCTACTATGTAAAATAGTAGAAATAAGAAAAATATTTTTTAAAAATGGATTAAGAATCATTCTGCTTAAGGATCGCAATGTATTCAAAAATGTTTTGACAACTCAACTATGTGAACTTTTAGCAAGTTGATGTCATTAAAGAGAGTTTTCAACTGGTAAAATAGTGTGACGCCCTCACAAAGTGATCCCCTGTTTGAATAATTCTTATGCCTAAGGGCTGTTGCTATAGTTATTATCAATTGTGCTGAAGTCGTACTTTTCTATCTGTGCAAGGGCACAACTTGTGCCTTTGCAAGTTGTCTCGTATCAGCAGTTTGTTTCCAGACCCTGCCTGCTGACGGCCGAGGACAGACATTGAGTACCTCAACGTAGACAAAACAGAGACAGGGGGATATCACGAGTGTCAGCAAATTTCCATCCTGGGGCTGCTTGCATTACCCCTCCCTTCAGAAGCCGCCTCAGGGATGTTAACTAGGGACCTCCCGAATAAATAGAAGAGCACGTGGGACTGTACCTTAGGGCGTGGTGGGAGACTGGACCTGAGTGTGCAGCCCCAAACATCTCTCCTCATGAGAAAAATTGAACTCTGTCTCAGCCTGATTCCATCTTCTTGTCTTGTGTAACAGATAGTTTGGTGTTTGAACCTGACATCCTCTTTGTGTTTTTTCTAAGTGCTTCTACCGAAGGCACTTTACTTCATAAGGAATGATGTCATGCCGGGATGGCCACACTTTTCCTGCAGGCCAGTGCAGGGGAGCTACCTCATTCATATATATCATTTATATTTATATATTTATGCAAGTTTTGTTCACAAGTTAAAAGGTGTTTTAATGATAACACAAGCATGTTTCTTTCATGAAGACAAGAATATCAAGTTGGTGTGATTGTGATGACTTGCATTGATTGGAATCAGACCGTAGTGAAGATAACCGCTACATTTTCAAAACGGAGGACAAAAATATCCTCCTTTTTGTCAAATACCACATGAAAGTGCTTGCTTTTTGTTTGTCCAGCTTCCATACTCCTTTTTATACACTTTACAAGATATACATTGGCGGAAAAACTCCCGAGCTTGCTAGCTTGTGCGCGCTAGCTTTCTGAGACTTTTATTTTGTTAGCCCAGGTAGGATGAAGCAGCGCTTTTAATGTGAAGACAATGTTCTGCCCTCACTGAATGTGTTGAGGTTATAAAGCTTGGCAGACAGCTAACAACCAATCCAGGACGTTCTAATAAAGTTCCAAAGCAGATGAATCCATTTAGGCTCTGTATTGTTGTTGATCTTGCTTTGTCTTGCACTGGACTTTTATTTTTTATTATTATTATTCTTATTCTTGTAAAACTGAAATACACACAATGACAATGTATAAGCTGTATGATTCAATTAACAAACTGAAATGTAATACACAATATGTAAACATTATCTTTACACAAATATACAGCATGATTACCAAACAAATACTGCTGAGTGTTGAAACTATTTCGATGGTGGAAATATGCGAACGGCAGCCATTTTAAATCCTCAAACATTCATTAAAATAGTGCACAAAAATCGTTTTTCAATACACATCTTACTATCAAATTTAGCCACTTTCCACCTTAGTATTGCGTTACAAAAACAAGTTAAACAGTTTACTTACAGAATTATCTTTTCCAAGGCTTGTAAGAGTTAACACAACTCGTCTACTTCTCATTTTTTATGAACTAAACTAACATCGTAAACCGGAAGTGTCCAAACTAAACCGGAAGTGCCGAACTATTGACGCGCAGCATTTCCCATGGCCACAAGGTGTCAGTAATAGTCCACAATCAAACGGGCATAACAGAAATGAACGGTGCAGTTTTGATGGCAGGTACGGCGCGAGAGTCTGTTGAAACAAAAAAAGTGTTTCTCGCCTTCTTGTCGGTCGTTTTTTCTTAATAATGATCTCACAAGATCCTCAGGTGTTGTGAACATGGCCGGCTCTACGCAGGGGCAAGAGGGGGCAGAGCCCCCTTAAATAAATGTCTTGCCCCCTCAAATCAAAATTTGAGAAAGTAAATTTTAATAAACTCACAAAATTACTACATTACAAGTTGACAAAATTATCTGCACTAGCGCAAAAATCCGCCGAAAAAGGGACACACACGATATAGTAGTGTCGGCTTCCCTCTCATTCCTCCCTCCGCTGTGCGTGTATTCAACATTCCACAGGCTGCGCAGCAGACACACACCCGCACACACACCTCAGCAAACATCTAATCACTGTTGCATTATGAAAGTAAAAGAAAAGGAAAAGTTGTCTACATTTATCATATACTTGTTAGGATGTGTGTATTTGTGTAGTCTTATCTGTCATAAACACGTTTATCGTCGCAGACTTTCGGTGCTACGGAGTTCCTTTTTTTTTTTTTTACAACTTGACGAGTAGCTGAGATAGGCGCCAGCGCCCCCCGCGACCCCGAAAGGGAATAAGCGGTAGGAAATGGATGGATGGATGGATGGAGTTGACGGAGGCTCTGAGCAGCAGTGGTTTGGAAGGCAGAGAGCCTCCACTGTTCCTGTAACAAGCTACAAGTCATCGATGATGCTGCTAATGACGGTAAAAATGAAACATAAGGTATATATCCTGCTTAGCAGTCCTCCCCTGCTGTCCTCTGTTCAGAGCGGAGTCCCTAGCAACGGCCCGTTTTACTTAGCAACGGTCTGGCAATCGACTGCTGGAATTCTTTTTCTGTAGTTTTTCTTGTAAGTCTACATAGTCAACCTTTAATGTTTCAATCTACATTTTGTAATAAACAAATTATAAGTTTCATTTGATATGACCAAGACACCTAAAAACAAAAACACAGCCGTTTTCATCAATTTACAAGCAAGTGGGCAACACACATACACATTGGAGTGAATGAATTTTGTGCCCGCATTCTGTTTTATAAATCAGTTTGAGATTCTTTTTTATCATTATTCAGACTACCTTTCAGTTTTGTAAATATTGACTGTAGTGTGTGAAGTCCTACTTTGGGTCAAAATTTGAGAGTTAGGCCATCCAGTTAGGATAAATGTTTTGTTGTTGGTTGATAAATTCTGGATGAAGGAGGTTTTATTTTATTTTATTCATTTATTTTTATTTTTTAGTCCCCCCCCTGAGGGATTGCCACCTTATTGTGGTCAGGGGGTTTGCGTGCCTCTGTGACCCTAAGAGCAATACCAGCAGGAGCTTAGTCTTCAGGTGGGACACCCAAGTTGGACAGGTCTGAATGTAGAGGCCTGAAAAAGTGCAATCCACTACTCCAGGTTGGGGTTGGACACATAGCTAAAGACCCATTTCAATGAAGAAAGCATCGTTACTATAAGCACAAAAAAAAGTGCTGGAGCATGATGTGTACACATGATGCCCCCTTCACATTTCTGACTGCCCCCTCATATAAGCATGCCTAGAACCGCCCCTGGTTGTGAATGTCAATCAAGTGACCAAAGTCACGTCTTGGTGAAGATTGATTAGCGCTCATTTTTAGGTTAATTTTTTAATGACTGACACACCCTCCACATAATGTGCACCCCTGGTTTTTTTCCCAAAGACCACTCTCATTACCTCTGACTGGCTATGACCAGCAGTAGTTTAAAGTGACCACTTGCTGAGTCGTGTCATCCATGTTTGCCCTACAGTCAACAAAACTAATGTAAGAAACAGGAAAAGAGTGTGCAGTGGTTTTTTTTTTAGACGCCATATTGGGTATTATCACGCAAATGCAAACTTTCCATACAAATAAGGAACGCGTTAAGAAAGGACTGTGCTGCCCCCCAAACACCCGCCCGCCTCCCATCGGACCCAAAAGACTTCTTCAGCGAGCGCCAGGCAAGTCTGGGCGAAAACATCTAGAAGAATCTCTAAAATGCAACTCTTCAAGGGGGTTAGAGAAATGTCCGCCTGCCAGCTGTCACTTTCACCACACACACACTTTCTACATATATCAACATTTGTATTTTCAACATTAATAATATATACATTCTATCCAAATATAAAAAAGCTTGTTGTGAAGAATGAGTTGGAATTTCACAAGAAAAAATTGTCGGTATTATAATAAAAGTCGTCATTTTACTCAACGCAAGTAAAAAATTTGACAAGAAAAAGTGAATATTTGTGCAATATAATGATAAGAGTTGGAATTTAACTCAATAACAGTTGCAATTTTACAAGAAAAGCTTAACATTTTGTCAATTTTATGAAAAGAGTCGCCACTTTACTTCACAAAGGACTCCTCTTCCTCCTATCCAGGAGATTGCAAAAAGCCGCTGCCTGACCAGGGCTCAGAAAATCTACAAAAAGTCCTCCCACCCCCACCAAGGACTGTTTTACTTTTTATTCATAGCTGTATGTAGAAGTGTCCGGTTGTATCTGCTGCTTTAATGTCTTTAATGTCCTCTGTGTTCTTTGATGTTTGATGTTTCCCTCTTACACACATGGAAGAGGGATGTATACTATGGCTATGGGTTGTTGTGTTTTTTTTTTTTGTTTTTTTTCCCTTGGCCTCAGTCTGCACCCCCACTCCAGGGCCTAGGCTAAGACCGATTTTTTAATTTTATTTTAATCTTCTATTTTTTTCTCCCCCCCCCCCCTTGTTTACCTGTATGTCATCTTTTTTGTAAGGGGCGCTGGAGGCCGGCAGACCCGTCAGCGATCCTGTTCTGTCTCCCTGTAATGTTTGTCTGATCTTGAATGGGATTGTGCTGAAAATTGTAATTTTCCTGAAGGAACTCTCCTGACGGAATAAATAAAGTACTATCTATCTATCTATCTTTCACTGCTGGACTCTAGAAAGAGGTTCCGCAGCCTCTGAAGCAGAAACTCCAGGTTCTGTAACAGCTTCTTCCCTCAGGCTGTAAGACTCTTGAACGCATCATAATTAAATTATCCCCTCAACTCCCCCCAAAATGGATTAACTCGCTGGAATAAAAAGACAACGTAACATACATCCATAAACGTGGATGCATGTGAAAAAGTGCAATATATCTTATTTATTTTTATTTATTTATTTCATATATATATTTATATATATTTATTTAATTACATATGCACCTTATTGCTTTTTTTTAATCCTGCACTACCATGAGTTTATGTAATGAAATTGGTGGCGACTTGTCCAGGGTGTACCCCGCCTTCCGCCCGATTGTAGCTGAGATAGGCGCCAGCGCCCCCCGCGACCCCGAAAGGGAATAAGCGGTAGAAAATGGATGGATGGATGGATTTCGTTCTTATCTGTGCTGTAAAGTTCAAATTTGAATGACAATAAAAAGGAATTCTAAATCTAAGTCTAATTTTATCAGAAAACTTTTACATTTTGGCAATGTAATAATAATAATCTGAATTACACTTGGCAAAATTATGACAAGAGTCACAATGTTACTGTAGAAGCTAACTGTTAATGGGTACTATTAAGTATGGCTCGGTTGGTAGAGCGGCCGTGCCAGCAACTTGAGGGTTGCAGGTTCGATCCCCGCTTCCGCCATCCTAGTCTCTGCCGTTGTGTCCTTGGGCAAGACACTTTACCCACCTGCTCCCAGTGTCACCACACTTCTTTAAATGTAAAAATTAGATATTGGGTTTCAGTATGTAGACCGCTTTGAGTCACTAGAGCAGGGGTAGGGAACCTACGGCTCTAGAGCCAGATGTGGCTCTTTTGATGACTGCACCTGGCTCTCAGATAAATCTTAGCTGACATTGCTTAACACGATAAGTAATGAATAATTCCACGGGTAATCACGGTGTCAAAAATAACGTTCAAAATATAAAACATTCTCATGCATTTTCATCCATCCATCCGGTTTCTACCGCACCTGTGCAAGAAGTTGCATTAATGGTAAGAAGTGTTTTATTTATTGTTGGTTAGCCTCTGGAATGCTTTCCCGGTAACAGTTTGAGATGCTACCTCAGTAGAAGCATTTAAGTCTCACCTTAAAACTCATCTTTATACTCTAGCCTTTAAATAGACCTCCTTTTTAGACCAGTTGATCTGCCGCTTCTTTTCTTTTTTCTCCTATGTCCCCCCCTCCCTTGTGGAAGGGGTCCGGTCCGATGACCATGGATGAAGTACTGGCTGTCCAGAGTCGAGACCCAGGATGGACCGCTCGTCGGTGTATGGGTTGGGGACATCTCTACGCTGCTGATCCGCCTCCGCTTGGGATGGGACTCTCGCTGCTGTCTTGGATCCGCTTTGAACTGAACTGTCGCGGCTGTGTTGGAGCCACTATGGATTGGACTTTCACAGTATCATGTTAGACCCGCTCCACATCCATTGCTTTCAGTCCCCTAGAGGGTGGGGGGTTGCCCACATCTGAGGTCCTCTCCAAGGTTTCTCATAGTCAGCATTGTCACTGGCGTCCCACTGGATGTGAATTCTCCCTGCCCACTGGGTCTGAGTTTTCCTTGCCTTTTTGTGGGTTCATCCGAGGATATCGTAGTCGTAATGATTTGTGCAGTCCTTTGAGACATTTGTGATTTGGGGCTATATAAATAAACATTGATTGATTGATTGATTGAATAACAATGTTATTAAAATGAATAAGAGACTTATTATACTCTAAAAATGTCGGTCTTTCGTAAAAATTCATGCATATATAGTTGTATCAGCGTTAAAAAAAAAAAAATTATATGGCTCTGACGGAAATACTTTTAAAAATATTTGGCTTGTATGGCTCTCTCAGCCTAAAAGGTTCCCGACCCCTGCACTAGAGAATAAGCGCTATATAAATATAATTCACTTCACTACTATACTCTTAGTAGCGTAGTGTATTTCTTCATCCTATGGTCAAATATGGGTTGTCTTACGTCAGCACCGGAAGTCGTGAAATCAGCTGTTCACCTGGCGGGGTTTTTTCGGGGATGAATAGGGAAGTCCTTCTTTAGCTGCCGTCTTGTTTTATCATATATTGCTGCCTTTGCACCTGTCAATGTTTACTTTTGTATGCACATTCAATCGACCAATAATCCTGACTTTGGAGCAATGTTCACGGACTCTAGTATTTGGCTCTCTTTTAGATGCGATGGTTTTCTGTATTGGGACCATGATATATGTCCTAACTTGTTCATTGGTCCTCATATGGAAGCTACTTTTCCTTGTTGATGTCTCAAGAAGGGTAGAATACAAGAACACAAACACACACACACAGTATTACAACACACACACGCACAGTATTACAAAGTGCCATAAAGGCCTTATTGAGCAAGACAAAGAGCCAGCATGCAACACAAAGAGCTTCTTCACACTGCTGCACTGACCCACCCCACAGAGACTTCAGGAGTTTAGTTTAGCCTCAACACACCAGGAATATTCACTTCTTCTCAGTTGTTAGGAAGAAGAAGAAAACGTATTTCAATACATGCCATGACGGGGGGGGGCCAAGGTCACATGGGTTTAGGCCCCGCCCCAGAGAGAGTAGGAAGCAGCGTCACCTGTTTCCCAGCGCAGGACAGAGAGCGGGGAGCCGTCTGACCACTGCCAGCCTTGGGACGTGTCTAACTGTTGGAGGCCTATCCACATCTGCTCAGGCATCACGCTGAAGCCGTCTAAAACTAAAGAGAGAAGGAGTTGAGCGCGTGGTCGCAACGACTCCGAGCAGCCAGGTGAAGATACAGTCCTGCTCGAAAGTGTAGGTACACTTGTAAAGAACATGATGTCATGGCGGTCTTGACTTTCCAATCATTTCTACAACTCTTATTTTTTTGTGATGTAGTGATTGGAGCACATACTTGTTGCTCACAAAAAACATTCATGAAGTTTGCTTCTTTTTTGAATTTATTATGGCTCTACTGAAAATGTGAGCAATCAAAAGTATACAGAGGTGGGCAGAGTAGCCAGAAATTGTACTCAAGTAAGAGTACAGTTACTTTAGAGATGTATTACTCAAGTAAAAGTAAGGAGTAGTCACCCAAATATTTACTTGAGTAAAAGTAAAAAGTATGTTGTGAAAAAACTACTCAAGTACTGAGTAACTGATGAGTAACCTGTTCGTTTAATAATTACGGCAACAGATAATGCACAAAAACATAAAAATAGCAATGAGCAAATTCAGAGCCAGGAATATCTCTTATGCAACTAAAACAATAATATATATTAAATAATAATACATTAAAATAAAAAAAGGCAAATTGAGCCACAATAACTTAACAGCACCATAGGCTCAGTAGGCATTTATTGATTGATTGATTGAAACTTGTATTAGTAGATTGCACAGTACAGTACATATTCCGTACAATTGACCACTAAATGGTAACACCCCAATAGGTTTTTCAACGTTTATCAATTACCTAATAAATGACAAAGTCGAGGTGATCTACCTCATATATACATACACACACATATCATATATACATACCTTTATATATACAGTATATAATTTATATTTATTTATTTTGCCGTTTTTGTTGACATGTTAAAGGTGTTTTAATGAATATACATGCATGTTTAACATATAGATTCCTATCTTTCATGAAGACAAGAATATAAGTTGGTGTATTACCTGATTCTGATGACTTGCATTGATTGGAATCAGACAGTATAGTGCTGATAACGTCCACGTTTTCAAATGGAGGAGAAAAAAAAGTTCCTCTTTCCTGTCTAATACATCATGAAAGTCGTTGGTTTTTGGCATCTTATTTGTCCAGCTTCCATATTCGTTTTTATACACTTTACAAGAAATACATTGGCGGCAAACTCCGTAGCTTGCTAGCTTGTTGGCGCTGGCTTTCGGAGACTCTTATTTTGTGAACGCAGGAGCGATGGAGAGGCACTTTTATTGTGAAGACAGGAACTGTGCGATCAGTCTTTTGGGTTTTGACGGGAAGTACGGTTGAAATAAAGTGTCTTTTTTCCTTTACACTTTTGATTGATTGATTGATTGAAACTTGTATTAGTAGTTTGCACAGTACAGTACATATTCCGTACAGTTGACCACTAAATGGTAACACCCCAATAAGTTTTTCAACATGTCGGGTTTTACGTGTGACGGTCACGTGACCACCTGGCTCTGTTTGATTGGTCCAACGTCACCAGGGACTGCATGTGATTGGTGAAACGCAAATACGCGTATCCTACTTTGAATGCGTGTCTGACAAAACCAAAACAAACATTAACAGATCGATAAAAAAAAAAAAAGTAGCGAGTAGCGACCTGATTGTAGATAAATGGAGCGGAGTAAAAGTAGCGTTTCTTCTCTATAAATATACTCAAGTAAAAGTAAAAGTATGTTGCATAAAAACTACTCTTAGAAGTACAATTTATCCCAAAAGTTACTCAAGTAGATGTAACTGAGTAAATGTAGCGCGTTACTACCCACCTCTGCATACAGCAATGTTAATATTTGCTTACATGTCCCTTGGCAAGTTTACCTGCAATAAGGAGCTTTTGGTAGCCATCCACAAGCTTCTGCTTACATTTTTCACCACTGACTAAATTGGATTAAAGGCCTCATCTTTTCCCCTTCCAAACATATTGCTGGGTATTGTGGCCAAACAGCTCTATTTTTGTTTCATCTGACCTCACATGGACAAAAATAAGTTCTGTGGTCAGATGAAACAATAAGTGAGCTGTTTGGCCACAATACCCAGCAATATGTTTGGAGGAGAAAAGGTGAGGCCTTTAATCCCAGGAACACCATCACTTCTGTCAAGCATGGTGGTGGTAGTATTATGCTCTGGGCCTGTTTTGCTGCCAATGGAACTGCTGCTTTAAATGGGACAATGAAAAAGGAGGATTAGCTCCAAATTGTTCAGGACAAGCTAAAGTCATCAGCCCGGAGGTTGGGTCTTGGGTGCAGTTGGGTGTTCCAACAGGACAATGACCCAAAAAACCCACATCAAAAGTGGTAAAGGAATGGCTAAATCAGGCTAGAATGAAGGTTTTGGAATGGCCTGATTTAAAGGTGTGGACAATGCAGAAGAAACAAGTCCATGTCAGAAAAGCAACACATTTAGCTGAACGGCAGCAATTTTGTGGTGAAAAATGTAAGCAGAAGCTTGTGGATGGCTACCAAAAGCGCCTTATTGCAGGTAAACTTGCCAAAAGACATGTAAGCAAATATTAACATTGCTGTATGTATACTTTGGACCCAGTCACATTTTCAGTAGAGCCATAATAAATTCATAAAAGAAGCAAACTTCATGAATGTTTTTTGTGAGAAACAAGTATGTGCTCCAATCACTACATCACAAAAAAATAAGAGTTGTAGAAATGATTGCAAACTCAAGACAGCCATGACATCATGTTCTTTACAAGTGTATCTACACTTTTGACCACCACTGTACTTATTGTTACGTCTCACAGGTTTTGGAGTGGAGATCATCCGGGGAGGACACGCTGAGCAAATCCGCTCCTTGGCTCCGACAAGAATCCAGAGCTTCCTGCCAGGTGACGGCGGCGCCGGGAACAAACTGGTAGCAGGAGTCTCCCTCTGGTCCCACAAACAGGGTCTGGCAACCCTTCTCTGAGAAGTCAAAAGTCAAAAGTCAAAAAGAGACGTTGACGCCAACCTTGTCAACAACACCACGTGCCAGGCGTTAGACAGTGCCCCTTCTTCCTGTCCTGGTCGTAGTCCGGGGAGGTGGAGCACCAGGAGAACCCCGGGGAGTCGGAGTCCGGGAGGCAGCCGTGATGCCAGCTTCCGTTGTACTTGAAGGGAAACTCGCAGGGAGCGCCGGCAGAGTTGCCGTTGGTGGTGTGGATGACTGCAGGAACCAAGCACACCACAACGTCAGGGAACTTGCACCTGACTCTGGCAGTACCATAAAATATCTCATCTAAGGACAAGAACCAGTTGTTCCCCATGGAGCTGCAATCAATTTGTGGCGGTGGATTAGATTAAATAATCCAAAAAAAAAAAGGCAAAACAATGTTACACATAATAAAATAAACATCTGTGGAATTAGTCGGTACCTCCAGGAAGTCGTGATGTTGCAATCGTGCCAAATTAACACAAATTCAATCAATTTGTGGCGCTTGTGGCGTAATGTTAAAAAATGACATCATCATATATATTACATAATTAAAAAAGGCAAAACAATGTTACACAAATATTTAAGAAAACATCTGTGGAATTAGTCAGTACCTCCATAAAGTCGTGAAGTTGCGATCGTGCCAAATTAACACAAATTCAATCAATTTGTGACGGTGGATTAGATTACATAATTTAAAATAAAGGCAAACAATGTTACACAAATATTTAAAGAGACATCTGTGGAATTAGTCAATACCTCCAGGAAGTTGTGAAGTTGCAATTGTGCCAAATTAACACAAATTCGATCAATTTGTGGCGGTGGGGGCGTAATGTTAAAATGACATCATCATATATATTACATAATTAAAAAAGGCAAAACAATGTTACACAAATATCTAAAGAAACATCTGTGGAATTAGTCAGTACCTCCATAAAGTCGTGAAGTTGCGATCGTGCCAAATTAACACAAATTCAATCAATTTATGACGGTTGATTAGATTATATAATCAAAAAAAGGCAAAACAATGTTACACAAATATTTAAAGAAACATCAGTGGAAGTAGTCAGTACCTCCAGAAAGTCATGAAGTTGCAATTGTGCCAAATTAACACAATTCAATCAATTTGTGGCGCTTGTGGCATAATGTTAAAATGACATCATCATATATATTACATAATTAAAAAAGGCAAAACAATGTTACACAAATATTTAAAGAAACATCTGTGGAAACTAGTCAGTACCTTTATAAAGCCGTAAAGTTGCAATTGTGCCACATTAACACAAATTCAATCAATCGGTAGCGGTGGATTAGATTACATATTTAAAAAAAAGGCAAAACAATGTTACACAAATATTTTAAGAGACATTTGTGGAATTAGTCAGTACCTCCAGGAAGTCGTGATGTTGCAATCGTGCCAAATTAACACAAATTCAATCAATTTTTGGCGGTGGATTAGATCAGTTGTCCCCAACCTTTTTGTAGCTGCAGACCGGTCAACGCTTTGGGGAAGGGTTTTTTTTGTTTGTTTTTTTTTTCCCTTTGTCATGAAAAAGGGAGTTTTTTTTGGGTTGGTGCACTAGTTGTAAGCGTACCTTGTGTTTTTTATGTTGTTTTAATTAAAAATAAACTTTTTTTTTTTTAATTAAAAAATAACAAAAATTAATAACAATTTCTTCTGCGGCCCGGTATTACATAATTTTTAAAAAAGGCAAACAATGTTACACATATTTTAAAAGAGACATCTGTGGAATTAGTCAGTACCACCAGGAAGTCGGGATGTTACAATTGTGCCAAATTAACACAAACTCAATCAATTTCTGGCGGTGAGGGCGTAAACTTAAAATGACATCATCATACATATTACACAATTAAAAAAGGCAAAACAATGTTACACAAATATTTAAAGAAACATCTGTGGAACTAGTCAGTACCTCCATAAAGTCGTGAAGTTGCAATTGTACCAAATTAACACAAATTAAATCAATTTGTGGCGGTGGATTAGATTACATAATTTAAAAAAAGGCAAAACAATGTTACACAAATATTTAAAGAAACATCTGTGGAATTAGTCAGTACCTCCAGGAAGTCGTTAAGTTGCAATCGTGCCAAATTAACACAAATTCAATTAATTAGTGGCGGTGGGGGTATAATGTTAAAATTACATCATCATACATATTACATAATTATAGTAAAAAAGGCAAAACAATGTTACACATAAAATTAAAGAAACATCTGCAGAATTAGTCAGTGCCTCCATGAAGTGGCAATTGTGCCAAATGAACACAAACTGAATCAATTCCCCACATATTTTGGCCGATGGGCATCATTTTCACCAATCAAGAGTCTCTAAGCGGCACTCAAAGGCGCACATCAAGTGTCTAATCAAAATGGTGTCGGTTTCCAGTGTAAACAACAACACGTACCAATACATCAACTCTTTATTGATCAAACCACACAATCCCTGTTCTTTTGTACACCCTAAGCCTTCTGGGTAATGTAGTATATACACATTTCACTTCCTTGTTGACATGTATTACTACATGCATTTAATTAAGACCATTAAGAAGGGATTGTCGTTTGCAGAGAGGCAGCATTTACATGTTAGACATGTTGAAGTGTGACGGTATTAATGAGCACTAAAGTCCACCCTCAACAGTTGACAAATGTTCTTAAAGTGCGAGGGGAAATGTGCTGGAACATAAATGAATGTTTACGATGGACAAACACATTAATAAGTGTAAAAATTTACATTTAAAACAGTATTAAGTGTGAAACATTATTAAGTGTAAAACATTAAGTTTACAACATTATTAAGTGTAAAACATTAAGTGTAAAACATTATCAAGTGTAAAATATTATCAAGTGTAAAACATTATTAAGTGTGAAACATTAAGTTTAAAACATTAGGTATAAAACATTATTAAGTGTACAACATTATTAAATGTACAACATTATTAAATGTAAAACATTATTAGGTGTAAAACATTATTAAGTATAAAACATTATTAAGTGTAAAACATTATTAAGTGTAAAACATTAGTAAGTGTAAAACATTAAATGTACAAGATTAAGTGTACAACATTATTTAGTGTAAAACATTAAGTGTGAAACACTATTAAGTGTAAAACATTAAGTGTACAACATTATTAAGTGTAAAACATTATCAAGTGTAAAGTATTATCAAGTGTAAAACATTATTAAGTGTGAAACATTAAGTTTAAAACATTAGGTATAAAACATAATTAAGTGTACAGCATTATTAAGTGTACAACATTATTAAATGTAAAACATTATTAGGTGTAAAACATTATTAAGTGTAAAACATTATTAAGTATAAAACATTATTAAGTGTAAAACATTAGTAAGTGTAAAACATTAAATGTACAACATTATTTAGTGTAAAACATTAAGTGTAAAACATTATCAAGTGTAAAACATTATCAAGTGTAAAACATTATCAAGTGTGAAACATTATTAAGTGTAAAACATTATCAAGTGTAAAACATTATCAAGTGTAAAACATTATCAAGTGTGAAACATTATTAAGTGTAAAACATGAAGTTTACAACATTAAGTGTACAACATTATTAAGTGTACAACATTAAGTGTAAAACATTATCAAGTGTAAAACATCAAGTGTGAAACATTAATAAGTGTAAAACATTAAGTATAAAACATTAAGTGTACAACATGAAGTGTACAACATGAAGTTTACAACATTAAGTGTACAACATCCATCCATCCATCCATTTTCTACCGCTTATTCCCTTTTGGGGTCGCGGGGGGCGCTGGCGCAAAGTGTACAACATTATTAAGTGTAAAACATTAAATATAAAACATTATTAAGTGTAAAACATTATTAAGAGTAAAACATTAAGAGTAAAACATTAAGTGTAAAACATTATTAAGAGTGAAACATTAAGTGTGAAACATTAAGTGTACAACATTAAGTGTACAACATTAAGTGTACAACATTATTAAGTGTAAAACATTATCAAGTGTGAAATATTAAGTGTGAAACATTAATAAGTGTAAAACATTAAGTGTGTAACATTAATAAGTGTAAAACATTAAGTATAAAACATTATTAAGTGTACAACATGAAGTTTACAACATTAAGTGTACAACATTATTAAGTGTAAAACATTAAGTGTAAAACATTAAATATAAAACATTAAGTGTAAAACATTATTAAGAGTAAAACATTAAGTGTAAAACATTATTAAAAGTGAAACATTAAGTGTAAAACATTAAGTGTACAACATTAAGTATACAACATTAAGTGTACATCATTATTAAGTGTAAAACATTAAGTGTAAACATTATCATGTGTAAAACATTAAGGGTGAAACATTATTAAGTGCAAAACATTAGGTGTAAAGCATTAAGGGTACAACATTAAGTATACAACATTAAGTGTACATTATTAGGTGTACAACATTATTAAGTGTAAAACATTGAGTGTAAAACATTGAGTGTAAAACATTAAGTGTAAAACATTAAGTATAAAATATTATTAAGTGTAAAACATTATTTAAGTGTAAAACCGAGTCTGAATCCGAGCTAATATCGCTATACTTTTCTGTGCTATCCGTCATGTTTGTTTCTGGTTGCTTCACGCTGTGACGTCACAGGACAATAGACGGGTGGATGTAGCCATGGTGTAAATCAGGCACTTTGAAGCCGTTTTTCGGGATATTGCATGATGGGTAAAATTATGAGAAAAACTTCGGAAAAATAAAATAAGCCACTGGGAACTGATTTTTATCGGTTTTAACCATTCACAAATTGTGATAATGTTCTCCTTTAAGTGTGAAACATTATGAAGTGAATAACATTATTAGGTGTGAAACATAATTAAGTGTAAAACATAATGAATTGTATTAAGTGGTCAGTTAGGATCAAGCAGTCAGCAGACAATAAGGAAGACTTTGGTGGTGTTGCTTTCTAAAATAATAAAAAATGTTTGTTACTGGTTATAAAACAGTCATGTGATCCTGAGATCTAAGTGTGTGTACTTCATGTGTGTCTGTGTGATGGAAAAGAGTAAAACATCAATACTGTATGTGTTTGACAATGTTTCAATCAATCAATCAATGATTATTTATATAGCCCTAAATCACGAGTGTCTCAAAGGGCTGCACAAACCACAACATCCTCGGTAGAGCCCAAATAAGGGCAAGGAAAACTCACACCCAGTAGAACTCCTGTACTTTTTCAGGTTACAAGAAACACTAAAAACAGAAAAGTAAAAAAACAAATATTTTGCTGCCAGTTCAGCCACTTGAGGCCTTAAAACCCCCAAAAGCGGTAACATTGTTGTTGACTTATCATCAGTAGCAACAATCTGACACACTTGTTATGTATCGCACCTTCAATTGTTCTTGCTTATTTTATTGCTTCAATGTAACAGACTGCACTTTGTACACCTCTTGCTTTATTGACATTTATTATTCTCACCTCCCCAAGTCTTGCACATTCCAAACCTCCAGCGTCAGCTCCTTTATTGATAGTAGTCACCGTAAGAAAAGTTACTACATTAGTATACAAATATCATGTTATTATACAAGTACAACCCAATTACCAATTACCAAAACAGTTTGCTATAAACTGAAAAAATATAACATTTACAAACCCCGTTTCCATATGAGTTGGGAAATTGTGTTAGATGTAAATATAAACAGAATACAATGATTTGCAAATCCTTTTCAAGCCATATTCAGTTGAATATGCTACAAAGACAACATATTTGATGTTCAAACTGATAAACTTTTTTTTTTTTTTTTTTGCAAATAATCATTAACTTTAGAATTTGATGCCAGCAACACGTGACGAAGAAGTTGGAAAAGGTGGCAATAAATACTGATAAAGTTGAGGAATGCTCATCAAATACTTATATGGAACATCCCACAGGTGTGCAGGCTAATTGGGAACAGGTGGGTGCCATGATTGGGTATAAAAGCAGCTTCCATGAAATGCTAAGTCATTCACAAACAAGGATGGGGTGAGGGTCACTAATTTGTAAGCAAATTGTCAAACAGTTTTAGAACAACATTTCTCAACGAGCTATTGCAAGGAATTTAGGGATTTTACCATCTACGGTCCGTAAAATCATCAAAAGGTTCAGAGAATCTGGAGAAATCACTGCACGTAAGCGATGATATTACGGACCTTTGATCCCTCAGGCGGTACTGCATCAAAAACCGACATCAGTGTGTAAAGGATATCACCACATGGGCTCAGGAACACTTCATAAAACCACTGTCAGTAACTACAGTTTGTCGCTACATCTGTAAGTGCAAGTTAAAGCTCTACTATGCAAAGCCAAACCCATTTATCAACAACACCCTGAAATGCCGCCGGCTTTGCTGGGCCCGGGCTCATCTGAGATGGACTGATGCAAAGTGGAAAAGTGTTCTGTGGTCAGACGAGTCCACATTTCAAATTATATTTGGAAACAGAGGATGTGGTGTCCTCCAGAACAAAGAGGAAAATTACCATTCGTATTGTTATAGGCGCAAAGTTCAAAAGCCAGCATCTGTGATGGTATGGATGTGTATTAGTGCCCAAGGCAGGGGTAACTTACACATTTGTGAGGGCACCATTAATGCTGAAAGGTCCATACAGGTTTTGGAGCAACATATGTTGTCATCCAAGCAACGTTATCATGGACGCCCCTGCTTATTTCAGCAAGACAATGCCAATGTGTTACAACAGCGTGGCTTCTTAAAAAAAAGAGTGTGGGTAATTTCCTGGCCCGCCTGCAGTCCAGACCTGTCTCCCATGTGGCGCATTATGAAGCGTAAAATACGACGACAGCGGAGACCCCGGACTGTTGAAGGACTGAAGCTCTACATAAAACAAGAATGGGAAAGAATTCCACTTTCAAAGCTTCAACAATTAGTTTCCTCAGTTGAGTGATGCAACACAGTGGTGAACATGCCCTTTCCCAACTACTTTGGCACGTGTCGCAGCCATGAAATTCTAAGGTAATTGTTATTGAAAAAAAAAAAAGATCTTGTCTTTGTAGCATATTCAACTGAATATGGGTTGAAAAGGATTTACAAATAATTGTATTCTGTTTATATTTACATCTAACACAATTTCCCAACTGATATGGAAACGGGGTTTGTATAAAATAACATCACTTTTTTGTCATAAGCCTCATTTCATTTTCAGAATATGCTACCCCAGCAGGCACAAGACATTAAAACTGCGATGAGAACTTGTGGAATTAGGTCCTGACGTCGAGCAACTCAAACCTAACGTTGAAACAACGTTTCATCAATGTCAGGATGTGACGTTAATTTGACCATTGAAATATGGTCATTTCTCCGACCAATATTCTACAACATAAATACAACGTTGAAACAACATGCTTTTTGACTACGTTTAATCAATGTTGGGTTCTGACGTTGAGTTGACCATTGAAATATGGTCATTTTTCCAACCAATATTCTACAACACAAAGACAACGTTGAAACGACGACATTCTTTTTGACAACATTAATTCAATGTCAGGTTCTGACCTTGATTTGACCATTGAAATTTGGTCATTTCTTAGCCAATAATCTACAACATAAATACAACACACAACATACCTTTTGACAACATTTAATCAACGTTGGGTTCTGATGTTGACCGTTGAATTTTGGTCATTTTCTAACCAATATTTCACAACACATATACAACATTGAAACAACAAACTTTTCACTATGTTCAATCAATGTTGGGTTCTGGCATTTATTTGGTCATTTCCCAACTAATATTCTACAAAACAAAGACAACGTTGAAACAACATGCTTTGACGTTTATTCACTGTCAGGTTGCGACGTTAATTTGACCATTGAATTTCAGTCTTTTTACCAACCAATATTCTACAACACAAATATAACATTGAAACATGCCTTTTGACAATGTTTAATCAACGTCAGATTCTGACGTGGATTTGACCATTGAAATTTGGTCATTTCTTAACCAATATTCTACAACATAAATACATGACACAACATACCTTTTGACAACGTTTTATCAACGTTGGGTTCTGATTTTGACCGTTTCATTTTGCTCATTTTACCAACCAATATTCTACAACACAAACAGAACGTTGAAACAACATGCCTTTTGACAACGTTTAATTAACATCAGTTTCTGATGTTGATTTAACCATTGAAATTTGGTCATTTCTTAGCCAATATTCTACAACATAAATACAACACACAACATACCTTTTGACAACATTTAATCAACGTTGGGTTCGGATGTTGACCGTTGAATTTTGGTCATTTTCTAAACAATATTTCACAACAAATATACAACATTGAAACAACATGACTTTTGACTATGTTTAATCAATGTTGGGTTCTGGCATTTATTTGGTCATTTGCCAACTAATATTCTACAAACAAAGACAATGTTGAAACAACATGCTTCGACGTTTATTCAATGTCAGGTTGCGACGTTAATTTGACCATTGAATTTCAGTCTTTTTACCAACCAATATTCTACAACACAAACAGAACGTTGAAACATGCCTTTTGACAATGTTTCATCAACGTCAGTTTCTGACGTGGATTTGACCATTGAAATTTGGTCATTTCTTAACCAATATTCTACAACATAAATACATGACACAACATACCTTTTGACAACGTTTTATCAACGTTGGGTTCTGATTTTGACCGTTTCATTTTGCTCATTTTACCAACCAATATTCTACAACACAAACAGAACGTTGAAACATGTCTTTTGACAATGTTTAATCAACGTCAGATTCTGACGTGGATTTGACCATTGAAATTTGGTCATTTCTTAACCAATATTCTACAACATAAATACATGACACAACATACCTTTTGACAACGTTTTATCAACGTTGGGTTCTGATGTTGACCGTTTCATTTTGCTAATTTTACCAACCAATATTCTACAACACAAACAGAACGTTGAAACAACATGCCTTTTGACAACATTTAATAAACATCAGGTTCTGATGTTGATTTGACCATTGAAATTTGGTCATTTCTTAGCCAATATTCTACAACACAAATACATGTCACAACATACCTTTTGACAACGTTTTATCAACGTTGGGTTCTGATGTTGACCGTTGAATTTTGGTCATTTCCTAATCAATATTCTACAACACAAACAACCTGCTTTTTGACTCCGTTTGTTCAATGTCAGGTTAAGACGTTGATTTGACGGTTGAATTGTGGTCATTTCCCAACCAACAACGTGGATCCAACATTAGACGCCAATGTTGTCCCAATTTACAAACACAACTATTTTTCAACATTGTTTTAAAGACAGTTTAAAGGATACCGTATTTCCTTGAATTGCCGCCGGGGCGTTAATTTAAAAACCTCTTTTCACTTCGGCGTTTACCAAAGGCATGCGGTAAAGGCAAACATGCGTTAATTATTTAAAAACTCTTCTCACTCCGGAACTTACTAAAGGCATGCGGTAAATTTAGGCCTGCGCTTATAAATTTGAGTGTGATGTAAGGATACGATCATTAAAAGCACATTTAATTTAAAAAAAAACATTATTATGGTCTTAACTTTACTTATAAATGAAGTCCATGCACAGCTCCTTCTGATCAAAAGCATCGATAACTTGTTTATAGAAGTCTTCCTTATCTTTCTTCAGTTTTAAAAGTCTCTCTGTCTCGATGGAGATCTTCCTTTATTACCTCTTGCTTCGATTGAAGGTCCAGTTTAGAAACGGTTTTATTTTAGATATGTAATCCTCCATGTTAAAAGTGTAAGCGAGAGAAAAAAATAAACTATCGCCGCTCACTCTTGCTGCTTGTTGTCACTTCTTCTGCAGCAGAGTAGTCGCAAGAAGGATCACTAGCGCCCTCTACCACCAGGAGGCGGGAGTCATTTAATGACTCATATTTGACACACGCAGCTACGGTATATTAATAAAACAGAGCTGCTTACTGTTCTTTTTAGCATATTCAATACCTTGGACATTAAATCCTACTGAATAGCTCTTAATCTTCTTCCCTTTATGCGATTTTAAATGATTGAAATCAGCCTCCTCCATTTTGAAAATGATGACAGGTGAAGTGTCACTCGTGACGAGACGAGTTTGACCCGGGGGAAATTCTAGACATGCGCCAATAAAAATAATATTTTGCGAAACGAGTTTGACCCGGCATTAATCCTGAGCCGGTGGTGATATTAAGCATGCGCTAATTATTTTGCGAAACGAGTTTGACCCGGCAGTAATTCTAGACAGGCGCATACTATATACCCGACGGCAATTCAAGGAAATACTGTATGTACGTATGATCAACGTTGTATCAATGTCTTGTGCAGCACAAAGAGAA
>NC_084635.1:40215766-40235766 GCF_033978795.1 Nerophis ophidion | reverse complement strand
GATACAAACAGTCCTATAATATGTTTACATGGGTGTGATATCACATGCAATTCAAGCAATGTGTGATATCATGTGGGATACAAGCTGTTCTGCTGGATATTTACTTGTGTGTGATATCATGTGGGATACAAGCAGTTCTGCTGGATATTTACTTGTGTGTGATATCATGTGTGATGCAAACAGTCCTAAAATATGTTTACATGTGAGTGATATCATGTGCAATACAAGCAGCATGTTTACTTGTGTGATATCATGTGCGATACAAGCAGTTCTGCAGAGTGTTTACTTGTGTGTGATATCATATGCAATACAAGCAGCATGTTTACTTGTGTGTGATATCATGTGCAATACATGCAGTCCTACTGGATATTTACTTGTGTGTGATATCATGTGCAATACAAGCAGCATGTTTACAAGTGTGATATCATGTGCGATACAAGCAGTTCTGCAGAGTGTTTACTTGTGTGTGATATCATGTGCAATACATGCAGTCCTGCTGGATATTTACTTGTGTGTGATATCATGTGCGATGCAAACAGTCCTAAAATATGTTTACATCTGAGTGATATCATGTGCAATACAAGCAGCATGTTTACAAGTGTGATATCATGTGCGATACAAGCAGTTCTGCAGAGTGTTTACTTGTGTGTGATATCATGTGCAATACATGCAGTCCTGCTGGATATTTACTTGTGTGTGATATCATGTGCAATACAAGCAGTCCTGTGGGATGTTTACTTGTGTGTGATATCATGTGCAATAAAAGAGGTCCTGGGGCATGTTTACTTGTGTGTGATATCATGTGCGATACAAACAGTCCTATATGTTTACTTGTGTGTGATATCATGTGCGATACAAGCAGCGTGTTTACTTGTGTGTGATGCCATGTGCGATACAAGCAGTTTTCCAGGGTGTTTACTTGTGAGTGATATTATGTGCGATACAAGCTGTAAGTGGTACTGGGCTAACATGTCCGCTCAACCAATAACGTCACAAACACGCGTCATCATTTCGCGACGTCAACAGGGAACTCCGCGGGAAAATATAAATTGTAAGTTAGTACACTAAAGCGGCCGTATTGGCATGTGTTGCAATGTTAATATTTCATCATTGATATATAAACTATCAGACTGCGTGGTCGGTAGTAGTGGCTTTCAGTAGGCCTTTCACTCTAACTTTCCTCGTCCACGAATCTTTCATTCTCGCTCAAATTAATGGGGAAATTGTCGCTTTCTCGGTCCGGTGGTGGCCATGATTGTAAACAATGTTCAGATGTGAGGAGCTCCATAACCCGTGACGTCACGCGCACATCGTCTGCTACTTCCGGTACAGGCAAGGTTTTTTTATTAGCAACCAAAAAGTTGCGAACTTTATTGTCGATGTTCTCTACTAAATCCTTTCAGCAAAAATATGGCAATATCGCATAATGGTCCAGTTTGACACATCGAATCGACCTCCTATCCCCGTTTGAATAAGAACATCTCATTTCAGTAGGGCTTTTAATTCTTTCCTGTGTTTCTTTCAACCATCAACAAGACAGGAAGTGAAGGAAATATTAGTGCAGAGTCATGTGGAGGAGGAGTAATAAACTCCACTTCTTCCTGCTCCTTTTCGGACAAGTGTGGACACGTTGAATTATTCATCATGTCAACAAGGATGAAATACAGCATTAAGATGATAGCTGCATTGTTCACTATCACTTTCTGTTGCCTGGCCACGCCCCTCCAAGTCCACTCTGCCATCGATTATTAGTGACTTAGTCAACATAATCTTCTATTGTTCGGCCGCTGTTGTTGGAGGAGCGGCAAACAAAGCCGTCAATAAACACAGCAACAGGACATTTAGACGCAGAAAAGCGAAAGGCAAGTGAAATGTTGGCAGGCGTACGTCTTACCTAAAGTGGAGCAGCACACGCTCCATGTCCCCCACAACACACACAAAAGTGCCCGAAGGAACATTGTCGCCATTCTTCCAGTGGGTCCGAGTCATAAATGTTCTCGCCCGGCCGGAGACTTGCGCTGTGGAATAAAGTGCGACTTCTTCCCGTTAAGTGCAAACCGAAAGTGAAGTGAGTGGCGAACTCCACCCCCCCGCTTCCCCCCCCTTTCTCCCGCCTCGCTGCTGTCAAGTTTTAGACAACGCGTATAAATCAGGCTTGGGAGAAACGTCACTTCCGGTGAGGCTTACAAAATAATAGCAACATCCGGAGAGACGCTTTCTCGAGCGTAACACTGGAAAATACCAACAACAAAAAACAACACGATTAATTCGGAGAAAAAAAAACACTTTGCTATTACATTTTTTTTATTTGACAATTATTATTATTTATTTTAACTACTATATAGTATTCACTGAATAAAGGCGGTATAGGTCGGTTGGTAGAGTGATAACATCCGGTAGAGACACGCATTCTCCAGCAAAAACGTAATACTGGAAGTTAACAAAAAAAACAACAACACACAATTAATTTGGAGAAAAACATACTTTGCTATTACATTTTTCAAAACATTTTTTAATTATTTGACAATTTAATAAATACATAAATAACAGATTAAATGGTCAAAACACACTTAATTCGGAGAAAAAAACACTTTGCTATTACATTTTTAAAAAACATTTTTTGATTATTTGACAATTTATTAAATAACTAAAAAAATAACAGATTAAATTGTCCAAACACAATTAATTCGGAGAAAAAAAACACTTTGCTATTACATTTTTGAAAACATTTTTAATTATTTGACAATTTAATAAATAAATAAATAAACAAACAAATAACAGATTGAATTGTCAAAACACAATTAATTCGGAGAAAAAAACACTTTGTTATTACATTTTTAAAAACATTTTTAATTATTTGACAATTTACTAAATAAATAAATAACAGATTCAATTTTCAAAACACAATTCGGAGAAAAGAATACTTTGCTATTTCATTTTTAAAAACATTTTTAATTATTTTACAATTTAATAAATAAATAAATAACAGATTGAATTGTCAAAACACAATCAATTTGGAGAAAAAAACACTTTATTACATTTTTAAAAACATTTTTAATTATTTGACAATTTACTAAAAAAATAACTGATTAAATTGTCAAAACACAATTAATTCTGAGAAAAAAACACTTTATTACACTTTTAAAAACATGTTTAATTATTTGAAAATTTAATAAATAAATAACAGATTAAATTGTCAAAACACAATAAATTTGGAGAAAAAAAACACTTTGCTATTACATTTTTGCAAACATTTTTAATTATTTGACAATTTACAAAATAAATAAATAAATAAATAAATAAATAACAGATTTAATTTTCAAAACACAATTAATTTGGAGAAAAAACACTTTGTTAATACATTTTTATAAATATTTTTCATTATTTGACAATTTAATTAATAAATAAATAACATATTAAAATGTCAAAACACAATTAATTTGGAGAAAAAACACTTTGCTATTACATTTTTCAAAACATTTTTAATTATTTGACAATTGAATAAATAAATAAATAACATATTAAATTGTCAAATAATTAAAAATATTTTTAAAAATGTAACAGCAAAGTGTTTTTTCTTTCCAAATTAATTGTGTTTTATTGTTAACTTTCAGTATTACGTTTTTGCTCGACAATGCAAGTCTCTACCGGATGTTGTCATTATTGCCACTCTACCAACCGACCTATATCGCCCATATTCAATAAATATTTTATTTAAATTATTTTGTGATTTATTTCATGATCCTCCATACGCCGGATCATGAAATAAATCACAAAATAATTCAATAACTACTATATAGTATTTATTGAATATGGGCGATATAGGTCGGTTGGTAGAGTGGCAATAATGACAACATCCAGTAGAGACTCGCATTGTCCAGCAAAAACGTAATACTGGAAGTTAACAATAAAACACAATTAATTAAGAAAAAAAAACATTTTGCTATTACATTTTGAAAACATTTTAAATTTTTTGACAATTTAATAAATAAATAAACAACGGATTAAATTGTCAAAAGACAATTCATATGGAGAAAAAAAAAAAACTTTGCTATTACATTTAAAAAAATATTTAGCTGAGATAGGTGCCAGCGCCCCCCACGACTCCGAAAGGGAATAAGCGGTAGTAAATGGATGGATGGAATTATTTGACGATTGAATAAATAACAGATTAAATTGTCGAAACACAATTAATCGGGAGGAAAAAACACTTTTCTATTACAATTTTAATTATTTGACAATTTAATAAATAAATAACAGATTAAATTGTCAAAAGACAATTAATTCAGAGAAAAAACACTTTGCTATTACATCATTAAAAACATTTTTCAATTATTTGACAATTTAATCGGTTATTTATTTCATGATCCAGTGTATGGAGGATCATGAAATAAATCACAGAATAATTAGTAGTAATAATTAGTTACTGTATAGGGGTGGTAGAGCTCGTTTGGTAGAGTTGTCATGCCAGCAATTTGAGAGTTCCAGGTTCGATCCCTGCTTCCGACCATCCAAGTCGCTGCTGTTGTGTCCTTGGGCAAGACACTCTACCCACCTGCCCCCAGTGACACCTGCACGGGTTTAAATGTAATTTACATATTGGCTTTCACTATTTAAAATCGCTTTGAGTCACTAGAGAAAAGCACTATATAAATATCAATCAATAAATCAATGTTCATTTGTATAGCCCTAAATTGTAATTCACTTCACTTTTCTGTGTTATATGTGCTTTATGTTGCACCAAGTACAATTCCTAGTTTGTGAACCCATTCTCAAACAATGGCAATAAAAACTTTTCTGATTCTGATTAATAAAATTATATTTTTTGTCAAATATATATATATAATTTTTACATATTTAAATCAACAATTCATTAAAATAGTAAATAATTAAATTGTGAGATCAACAATTCTATTGTTGAATAAATTGGTAATTAATAGAGAGGAGGGGGGGGGGGGGGGGTTACCCACATATGCGGTCCTCTCCAAGGTTTCTCATAGTCATCATTGTCACCGACGTCTTACTGGGTGTGAGTTTTCCTTGCCCTTATGTGGGTTCTTCCGAGGATGTCGTAGTGGTTTGTGCAGCCCTTTGAGACACTTGTGATTTAGGGTTATATAAATCATCACTTATTAATTGATTGATTGAAAATTTATATTTTTCATCAAATGTATCTAATTTTTTAAATATTTGAATCAAGAATTCATCAAAATATGAAACAACTAAATTGTGAGATGAAGAATTCGATGTTTGAATAAATTAGTAATTCAATAAATATTGTCATATTTTTATGGAATAAATAACAATAATTTTAAATATTTAAATTTAACAATTCAATAAGATATGAAATAAGTAAATTGTGAGATAAACAAGTCGATTGTTGAGTAAATTAGTCATTAAATATATATTAAAATGATATTTTTTGTAAAAGTTTTATTTTTACATATTCAAATGAACAGTTCATTAAAATATTAAATAACTAAATTGTGAGATAAACAAGTCGACTGTTGAATGAATTAGTAATTAAAATAATATTAAAATGATTTTTTTTGTGAAATAAATACAACTAATTTTGCATATTCAAATTAACAATTCATTAAAATATTAAATAACTAAATTGTGAGATAAACAAGTCGACTGTTGAATGAATTGGTAATTAAAACAATATTAAAACGATTTTTTTTTTGTCAAATAAATACAACTAACATATTCAAATTAACAATTCATTAAAATATGAAATAAGTGAATCCATCCATCCATTTCCTACCGCTTGTCCCGTTCGGGGGTCAACTGTGAGATAAACATTTTGATTGTTGAAACAATTAATAATTAAATAAATAGTAAAATGATATTTTTTGCAAAATTAATACAAATAATTTTACATGTTTAAATAAACAATTCATGAAAATACAAAATATTTCAATTGTTGGATAAACAAAATTTGATTGTTGAATAAATTATTAATTAAATAAATTGGCCGCTCCATAATTTTTAAAATATATTTGTGATTTTAATGATTTTAGAACAATTTGGTGGCTGCTAAATCATTTCAAAGATTGGTTATTTTCCACCATCACTTCTTGCTGGGGACTTGTCCAGGGTGTAAACCGCCTTCCGCCCGAATGCAGCTGAGATAGGCTCCAGCACCCAACGAAAGGGAAAAGCGGTAGAAAATGGATGGATGGACTTCTTGCTGCCTTCAGTTAAGATCAATTACACACTTTGATCATTTGACCTTTGAACTCCCACACAACAAGTGTTGTGTTGCAAGAGCAGAAGTCACCCTTTCAAAATAAAAGCCTTGCATTATAAATTTGCTTCTTTTAGTTGGGCCAGCACACATTTATTGAAACACTGGCTGACAGTTTGATGTCAAAGTAGACCAAGTATAAAACATGTATTTACAGAAGTAATACTGACAAAATATTACAAGTACATGTTAGACAGAAGATCTAAAGGTCCCTGGTTCGATCCCAGGTTTCGGCAGCCAGGTCGTTACATTTTGTGACGGAGCCAAACTATCCCAAGTTTACTTAATGACACATTTAAGTAATTATTTTTTTTATTTATAAGATTCTGTCCCATTTGATTCACCATAAAATTTTGCCTACTTTTGTTTACTTATTTAATAAGATGTGGGGCCACTCCTCGCTAAAATGGGGGCCTAAGCAACATTTTTTCAAAACAATTTCTATACATTTTTTTGTCTTTCTTGAACTTAATTTGATATATGTTTTGTACTAATAACAATGTTATTACATCATTTATTAATTTTTGTGACAAAATGTCCATCCATCTTTTTCCGCTTATCTGAGGTAGGGTCGCGGGGGCAGCAGCCTAAGCAGGGAAGCCCAGACTTTACTCACCCCAGCCACTACATCCAGCTCTTCCCGGGGAATCCCGAGGCGTTCCAAAATGTGACAAAATATAACAACATTAATTTCAGCTGCAGAGCAGGAATGGGCTGGGAATAAGTTAGTGGTCAAATGTCATACAAAAATGTGTGACGGCCATCTTGCAGGAAAAAATGCATATAAAATGTCAATGAATGAATGACTTTTTACCACATACTTATTCCAAGCCCCTCCCTGCCCAGTCACTGGTAAAAAAAAGTATAAAAGCAAACTTTCCTGAAAATGGTGTTTTCCCCTGGTGGTGCAGGACGGTAGTGCAGGTCTTGTTGGGCACACATACGGCCTTTGGTCTCAGGTTGGACCTGGGTCAGGAAGTCTCCTAAAGTCATGCTAAATATGACATTTTGTACAACAAAACAACAATTCATTTTTTTTGTTGTAGTAGAAAACATGCACCAAATTAAATTCCACATTGATTTAAAAAGTAGAAATATTGTTTAGCATAAATAAATAATAAAAAAAGAGTAAAATAATGTTGCCATGGGAATGGAGGGGTCTCCATTTAAAATGTTGCTTTTAATTAAATAAATAAATACAAATAAGTAAATAGGCACAATTTTACAGTGGATCAAATAAGACACAATTTAATAAATAAATACATTTTTACTGCTGGTCATTAAATAATTAAAATTGGAATGAAATCAATAAATGTCCTTTTAAATGTGTCATTAATTATTTGAATGTCAAATTATATTTATTTGGCTCGAAAAATAACTATTTTAATATTCATTTAAATAATTATTCCACAACCGCATTGTTTATTTGAGTTTATTTGAGTTTTCCTTGCCCTTATGTGGGCCTACCGAGGATGTCGTAGTGGTTTGTGCAGCCCTTTGAGACACTAGTGATTTAGGGCTATATAAGTAAACATTGATTGATTGATTGATTGATTTATTTCACAGTTTACTTATTTCATATATTAATTGTTACACAATTTAATTATTACACAGTGAAATAAATACATATATATTTTTTTTACATCAAATACAACAAAAAATTATAAATAAATATATATTTACTGCTGGTCATAAAATAAAAATAAAAATGAATTGAATAAATAAATGTCCTTCTAAATGTGCCATTAATTATTTGAAAGTTAAATTATATTTATTTGGCTCAAAAAATAACCAATTCAATATTCATTTAAGTAATTATTCCACGACCACATTGTTTTTTTCACAATTTAATTATTTCATATATTAGTTGTTACATAATTTATTATTACACAGTGAATTTTTTTTTTTTTTTTTTAATTTACATTAACTAAGACAAAATATAATAAAGACAAATGTACTGTTGGTCATTAAATAATAAAAATAGTCCTTTTAAATGTGTCATTAATTATTTAAATGTCAAACTATATTTATTTGACAAGAAAAATAACACATTTTAATATTCATTTAATTATTTATTCCACGATTGCATTGTTTATTTCAATATTTAATTATTTTATATATTAATTATGAATTATTTCATAATCCTCCATTAGCAGGACCATTAAATAAATAATTAAATAGTGAAATAATTTATTGATTAATTAATTAAGTGTGGAATGTTTGTTTGTTTGTACAAGTTATTCTTTATTGTATTACTGATTGTTTTTCTTTTAATTGTATTTTATGGTTGTATGTTTTTTCTTCTGTGATATGGATTCCCTGGGTCTGAAATCAAATGACTATTATTATTATTATTCATTCCTGACATATTTCATTAAAACATGAAATATTTATTAAAATCGTGAAATAATTAAACGTTTTCAGTGAAATAAATAAGTATAATTTGACATTCAATTAATGACACATGCTTGTATTTTAATGTCATTTAGGTAATTGTTTAAAAATGTATTAATTGATGTCCCTGCGATGAAGTGGCGACTTGTCCAGGGTGTACCCCGCCTTCCGCCCGATTGTAGCTGAGATAGGCGCCAGCGCCCACCGCGACCCCGAAAGGGAATAAGCGGTAGAAAATGGATGGATGGATGGATAATTGATGTCCCATTGGACCTCCATATTATTTACAATATATTTTAGACTTGAATGATTTGAGAAGAAATAAGTGTGCTGTTAAATCATTTCACTTTCATTTCCTTGTTGTGGTTCTGCTGAGGTGACTTCCTGTTTGCTCAAGTCAACTACCTTTGATGCAAATCTACCAAAAATGTGGTGAACACGTTGAGGACAGAAGAGCATTTTTCTTCCTTCAAGATGTCTGTGAATCATTCAAACAATCAAAGATTGTCTATTTCAGTGAGGATCAATAATAAACTTTGATCATTTGACCTTTGAACTCCCACACAATAAGTGTTGTGTTGCAAGAGCAGAAGTCAGTGTTTCAAAATAAAAGCCTTGCATTATGAAATAGCCTCTTTTAGTTGGGCCAGCACACATTTATTGAAAGACTGGCTGATAGTTTGATGTCAAAGTAGACCAAGTATAAAACATGTATTTACAGAAGACAAAATATTACAAGTACACGCCTCAAGTGTGACTCCTCCCTCACATTTTTGCAATCAAGTGCTTGCCAGGTGTGCCCAAATAGCACATTTGGGAGAGCGTTAGACTGAAGATCTAAATGTCCCTGGTTTGATCCCGGGTTTCGACAGCAGATCGGTACCTTTTGTGACGGCGCCAAACTATCCCGAGTGATCTTCCAGCACGTTACCGTCCGACTCTGCCGCCTGGGGTCCACCTTGTCTGTAGTACGCGCCGCTCAGTGCAGGGAGGCCCCGCAAATGTGTGCGGTTTGTCCTGTAGGCCATCCAGGCTTTTATCTACATATTTATATCAACAATTCATTAAAATATGAAATAGTTAAATTGTGAGATGAACATTAAACAAATTTATATAATTTCTATTAAATTCATGACACATTTAATAAAACATTAATGACACATTTAAGTAATTATTTAAATATTTATTTATAACATTCTGTCCCATTTGATTCACCATAAAATTGTGCCTACTTTTATTTACTTATTTAATAAGATGTGGGGCCACTCCTCGCTAAAAGGGGGCCCTAAGCAACATTTTTTTATTTTTGCAAAACAATTTCTATACATTTTTAATCAAACTTGAACGTAATTTGATACGTGTTTTGTACTAATAGCAATATTGTTATATCATTTATTCATTTTTGTGACAAAATGTAACAACATTAATTTCAGCTGCAGAGCAGGAATGGGCTGGGAATAAGTTGGTGGTCAAATGTCATACAAATGTGTGAGGGCCATCTTGCAGGAAGAAATGCATGTAAAATGTCAATGAATGAATGAGTGAATGACATTTTACCACATACTTATTCCAAGCCCCTCCCTGCCCAGTCACTGGTAAAAAAAAAAGTATAAAAGCAAACTTTCCTGAAAATGGTGTTTTCCCCTGGTGGTGCAGGACGGTAGTGCAGGTCTTGTTGGGCACACATACGGCCTTTGGTCTCAGGTTGGACCTGTGTCAGGAAGTCTCCTAAAGTCATGCTAAATATGACATTTTGTACAACAAAACAACTATTCATTTTTTTGTTGTAGTAGAAAACATGCACCAAATTAAATTTCACATTGATTTAAAAAGTAGAAATATTGTTTGGCATAAATAAATTAAAAAAAGAGTAAAATAATGTTGCCATGGGAATGGAGGGGGCTCCATTTAAAATGTTGCTTTTAATTAAATAATTAAATACAAATAAGTAAATAGGCACAATTTTACAGTGGCTCAAATAAGACACAATTTAATAAATAAATACATTTTTACTGCTGGTCATTAAATAATTAAAATTGGAATGAAATCAATAAATGTCCTTTTAAATGTGTCATTAATTATTTGAATGTCAAATTATATTTATTTGGCTCGAAAAATAACTATTTTAATATTCATTTAAATAATTATTCCACAACCGCATTGTTTATTTCACAGTTTACTTATTTCATATATTAATTGTTACACAATTTAATTATTACACAGTGAAATAAATACATATATTTTTTTTTTACATCAAATACGACAAGAAATTATAAATAAATATATATTTACTGCTGGTCATAAAATAAAAATAAAAATGAATTGAATAAATAAATGTCCTTCTAAATGTGTCATTAATTATTTGAAAGTCAAATTATATTTATTTGGCTCAAAAAATAACAATTTTAATATTCATTTAAATAATTATTCCACGACCGCATTGTTTTTTTTCACAATTTAATTATTTCTTATATTAGTTGTTACATAATTTAATTATTACACAGTGAAATAATTTTTTTTTAAAATTTACATCAACTATGACAAAATACAATAAAGAAAAAATTACTGCTGGTCATTAAATAATAAAACATTGAATTCAATCAATAAATGTCCTTTTAAATGTGTCATTAATTATTTAAATGTCAAACTATATTTATTTAACAAGAAAAATAACAATTTTAATATTCATTTAGTTATTTATTCCACGACCGCATTGTTTATTTCAGTATTTAATTATTTTATATATTAATTATGAATTATTTCATGATCCTCCATAAGCAGGACCATTAAATAAATAATTAAATAGTGAAATAATTTATTGATTAATTAATTAAGTGTGGAGTGTTTTTTTGTTTATACAAGTTATTCTTTATTGTATTTCTGATTGTTTTTCTTTTAATTGTATTTTATGGTTGTATGTTTTTTCTTCTGTGATATGGATTCCCCTGGGTCTGAAATCAAATGACTATTATTATTATTATTATTCATTCATTACATATTTCATTAAAACATGAAATATTTTTTAAAATGGTGAAATAATTAAATGTTTTCAGTGAAATAAATAAGTATAATTTGACATTGAATTAATGACACATACTTGTATTTTAATGATGTCATTTAGGTAATTGTTTAAAAATGTATTAATTGATGTCCCATTGGACCTCCATATTATTTACAATATATTTTAGACTTGAATGATTTGAGAAGAAATAAGTGTGCTGTTAAATCATTTCACTTTCATTTCCTTGTTGTGGTTCTGCTGAGGTGACTTCCTGTTTTCTCAAGTCAACTACCTTTGATGCAAATCTACCAAAAATGTGGTGAACACGTTGAGGACAGAAGAGCATTTTTCTTCCTTCAAGATGTCTGTGAATCATTCAAATAATCAAAGATTGTCTATTTCAGTGAGGATCAATAAAACTTTGATCATTTGACCTTTGAACTCCCACACAATAAGTTTTGTGTTGCAAGAGCAGAAGTCAGTGTTTCAAAATAAAAGCCTTGCATTATGAAATAGCCTCTTTTAGTTGGGCCAGCACACATTTATTGAAAGACTGGCTGATAGTTTGATGTCAAAGTAGACCAAGTATAAAACATGTATTTACAGAAGACAAAATATTACAAGTACACGCCTCAAGTGTGACTCCTCCCTCACATTTTTGCCATCAAGTGCTTGCCAGGTGTGCCCAAATAGCTCAGCTGGGAGAGCGTTAGACTGAAGATCTAAATGTCCCTGGTTTGATCCCGGGTTTCGGCAGCAGAGCGGTACCTTTTGTGACGGCGCCAAACTATCCCGAGTGATCTTCCAGCACGTTACCGTCCGACTCTGCCGCCTGGGGTCCACTTTGTCTGTAATTCGCGCCACTCAGTGCAGGGAGGCCCCGCAAATGTGTGCGGTTTCTCCTGTAGGCCATCCAGGCTTTTATCTACATATTTAAATCATCAATTCATTAAAATATGAAATAGTTAAATTGTGGGATGAACATTAAACAAATTAATATAATTTATATTAAATTCATGACACATTTAATAAAACATTAATGACACATTTAAGTAATTATTTAAATATTTATTTATAACATTCTGTCCCATTTGATTCACCATAAAATTGTGCCTACTTTTATTTACTTATTTAATAAGATGTGGGGCCACTCCTCACTAAAATGGGGCCCTAAGCAACATTTTTTTATTTTTGCAAAACAATTTCTATACATTTTTAATCAAACTTGAACGTAATTTGATACGTGTTTTGTACTAATAGCAATATTTTTATATCATTTATTCATTTTTGTGACAAAATGTAACAACATTAATTTCAGCTGCAGAGCAGGAATGGGCTGGGAATAAGTTGGTGGTCAAATGTCATACAAATGTGTGAGGGCCATCTTGCAGGAAGAAATGCATGTAAAATGTCAATGAATGAATGAGTGAATGACATTTTACCACATACTTATTCCAAGCCCCTCCCTGCCCAGTCACTGGTAAAAAAAAAAGTATAAAAGCAAACTTTCCTGAAAATGGTGTTTTCCCCTGGTGGTGCAGGACGGTAGTGCAGGTCTTGTTGAGCACACATACGTCCTTTGGTCTCAGGTTGGACCTGTGTCAGGAAGTCTCCTAAAGTCATGCTAAATATGACATTTTGTACAACAAAACAACTATTCATTTTTTTGTTGTAGTAGAAAACATGCACCAAATTAAATTTCACATTGATTTAAAAAGTAGAAATATTGTTTGGCATAAATAAATTAAAAAAAGAGTAAAATAATGTTGCCATGAGGATAGAGGGGGCTCCATTTAAAATCTTGCTTCTAATTAAATAAACGAATACAAAGAAGAAAATAGGCACAATTTTACAGTGGATCAAATAAAACAGAATTTAATAAATAAATACATTTTTACTGCTGGTCATTAAATAATTACAATTGGAACGAAATCTATAAATGTCCTTTTAAATGTGTCATTCATTATTTGAATGTCGAATCATATTTATTTGGCTCCAAAAATAACTATTTTAATATTAATTTGAATAATTATTCCACAACCGCATTGTTTATTTCACAGTTTAATTATTTCATACATTAATAGTTACACAATTTAATTATTACACAGTGAAATGAATATATATATTTTTTTCACATTTAATATGACGAAAAATAATAAATAAATATATATTTACTGCTGGTAATAAAATAAAAATAGAAATGAATTGAATAAATAAATGTCCTTCTAAATGTGTCATTATTTATTTGAATGTCAAATTATATTTATTTGGCTCAAAAAAAAACTAATTCAATATTAATTTAAGTAATTATTCCACGACCGCATTGTTTTTTTCAAAATGTAATTATTTCATATATTAGTTGTTACATAATTTATTATTACACAGTGAATTTTTTTATTTATTTACATTAACTAACACAAAATATAATAAATAAAGACAAATGCACTGCTGGTCATTAAATAATAAAAATTTGAATGAAATCAATAAATGTCCTTTTAAATGTGTTATTATTTAAATGTCAACCTATATTTATTTGACGAGAAAAATAACAATTTTAATATTCATTTAATTATTTATTCCACGACTGCATTGTTTATTTCAATATTTAATTATTTTATATATTAATTATGAATTATTTCATGATCCTCCATAAGCAGGACCATTAAATAAATAATTAAATAGTAAAATAATTTATTATTTCACGATAATTATTAATTAAGTGTGGAGTGTTTGTTTTTTGTACAAGTTATTCTTTATTGTATTTCTGATTGTTTTTCTTTTAATTGTATTTTATGGTTGTATGTTTTTTCTTCTGTGATATGGATTCCCTGGGTCTGAAATCAAATGACTATTATTATTATTATTATTATTATTCATTCCTGACATATTTCATTAAAACATGAAATATTTATTAAAATCGTAAAATAATTAAACGTTTTCAGTGAAATAAATAAGTATAATTTGACATTGAATTAATGACACATACTTGTATTTTAATGATGTCATTTAGATAATTGTTTAAAAATGTATTAATTGATGTCCCATTGGACCTCCATATTATTTACAATATATTTTAGACTTGAATGATTTGAGAAGAAATAAGTGTGCTGTTAAATCATTTCACTTTCATTTCCTTGTTGTGGTTCTGCTGAGGTGACTTCCTGTTTGCTCAAGTCAACTACCTTTGATGCAAATCTACCAAAATGTGGTAAAGACGTTGAGGACAAAAGAGCATTGTTCTTCCTTCAAGATGTCTGTGAATCATTCAAACAATCAAAGATTGTCTATTTCAGTGAGGATCAATAATACACTTTGATCATTTGACCTTTGAACTCCCACACAATAAGTGTTGTGTTGCAAGAGCAGAAGTCGGTGTTTCAAAATAAAAGCCTTGCATTATGAAATAGCCTCTTTTAGTTGGGCCAGCACACATTTATTGAAAGACTGGCTGATAGTTTGATGTCAAAGTAGACCAAGTATAAAACATGTATTTACAGAAGACAAAATATTACAAGTACACGCCTCAAGTGTGACTCCTCCCTCACATTTATGCCATCAAGCGGTTGCCAGGTGTGCCCAAATAGCTCAGCTGGGAGGGCGTTAGACTGAAGATCTAAATGTCCCTGGTTCGATCCCGGGTTTCGGCAGCACGGCGGTACCTTTTGTGACGGCGCCAAACTATCCCGAGTGATCTTCCAGCTCCGTGATCAGCACGTTACCGTCCGACTCTGCGGCCTGGGGTCCACCTTGTCTGTAGTACGCGCCGCTCAGCGCAGGGAGGCCCCGCAAATGTGTGGCGTTCCTCCTGTAGGCCATGCAGGCGACCCCCGCCAGCAGGGCGAAGATCAGCAGCGCCACCAGCACGGCGGCGAGGATGACGCCGTGATGCAGTCCTGGAAGACAAACTTTAGTTTAGCTTACAACTTCTTCATTCACACGTAAATAACAACTATTATGTACTGAATATTGGCAAGATGGCGGGGTGACACCTGGTGGTCACAATTATTCATGACGGGAAGCACGATACAGTACATCAGATCATGCGGACACCTTTGATTATGACAACACAGGAAGAGTAGGTCTTGCAAATGACAAAGTTTTTACAACTAAAAACAACAGGAACATTATTTCAATAAAAAGGTTTTATTCTGTTCTGCTACGCAGAATTGTTTGTAAATAAGTGTACATTTTAGAAGGAAAATAAAACACCAACATAAATATTACAGATTTCTATAGTCAGTAGAGCGGGGAGGGGAGAGGATATACCCCCTTGGTATCGATACTATGGATATTTACATCGATACTATGGATATTTATATCGATGCTATGGATATTTACATCGATAGTATGGATAATTAGATCGATACTTTGTATATTTAGATCGATACTATGACTATTTAGATCGATACTATGGATATTTACATCGATACTATGGCTATTTAGATCGATACTATGGATATTTAGATCGATATTATGGATATTTAGATCGATACCATGGCTATTTAGATCAATACTATGAATATTAACATTGATAATGTGGATATTTACATCAATACTATGGATTTTATAACGATACTATGGATATTTAGATCAATACTGTGGATATTTAGATCGATATGATGGATATTTAGTTCGATAATATGGAAATTTACATTGATACTATGGATATTTACATCGATACTATGGATATTTACATCGATGCTATGGCTATCTACATCGATACTATGGATATTTACATCGATACTATGGATATTTACATCGATACTATGGATAATTAGATCGATACTTTGTATATTTAGATCGATACTATGACTATTTATATCGATACTATGGATATTAACATCGATACTATAGAGATTTACATCAATACTATGGCTATTTAGATTGATACTATGGATATTTAGATCGATACTATGGATATTTAGATCAATGCTATGGATATTTAGATCAATACTATGGATATTTAGACCGATACTATGGATATTTAGATCGATACATGGGTATTTAGATCAATACTATGGATATTTCGATCAATACTATGGATATTTAGATCGATACTATGGATATTTACTTCGATATTATGGATATTTCGATCGATACTATGGATATTTCGTTCGATACTATGGATATTTAGATCAACACTATGGATATATAGACCGATACAATGGATATTTAGATTGATACTATGGATATTTCGATGGATATGTCCATCCACTGTAGACATGTTTCCTGTGAGAGGTGCCTTCAATCATAATTATTCTTTGTGTGTTGTAACTTTACCATTGAACGGTTCCACCTCCACCTCTGAGGTTCCATCTGCAAGAGAACACAACATTCATTCAATCACTTCTCTTGTTGTTGGTCTTCACACACACAGAGAACACAACCAGGGTTCCATTCCACGTGTCAGCAGTATTTACACTTTGCATCATCGAGCACTGAGGAGAACACATCAAGAGAACACATCAAGAGAACACATCTGGAGAGCACATCTGGAGAGCACATCAAGAGAACACATCAGGAGAACACATCAAGAAAACACATCTGGAGAACACATCTGGAGAACACATCTGGAGAACACATCAGGAGAACACATCAAGAGAACACATCAAGAGAACACATCAAGAGAACACATTAGGAGAACACGTGAAGAGAACACAAGAGAAGACATCAGAATAACACATGAACAGAACACATCAAGAGAACACGTGAAGAGAACACATCAGGAGAACACATCTGGAGAAGACATCAGCAGAACATGTGAAGAGAACACATCAGAATAACACGTGAAGAGAACACATCAAGAGAACACATCAGAAGAACACGTGAAGAGAACACATCAGGAGAACACATCAAGAGAACACATCAAGAGAACACGTGAAGAGAACACATCAAAAGAACACATCAGAAGAACACGTCAAGAGAACACATAAAGAGAACACATCAGAAGAACACGTGAAGAGAACACATCAGGAGAACACATCAAAAGAACACATCAGAAGAACAAGTGAAGAGAACACATCAGGAGAACACATAAAGAGAACACATCAGGAGAACACGTGAAGAGAACACATCAAGAGAACACATCAGAAGAACACGTGAAGAGAACACATCAGGAGAACACATCAAGAGAACACATCAGAAGAACACGTGAAGAGAACACATCAGGAGAACACGTGAAGAGAACACATCAGAAGAACACGTGAAGAGAACACATCAGGAGAACACATCAAGAGAACACATCAGGAGAACACGTGAAGAGAACACATCAGGAGAACACATCAAGAGAACACATCAAGAGAACACATCAGAAGAACACGTGAAGAGAACACATCAGAAGAACACGTCAAGAGAACACACCAAGAGAACACATCAGAAGAACACGTGAAGAGAACACATCAAAAGAACACATCAGAAGAACACGTGAAGAGAACACATCAGGAGAACACATCAGGAGAACACGTGAAGAGAACACATCAAGAGAACACGTGAAGAGAACACATCAAGAGAAAACATCAGAAGAACACGTGAAGACAACACATCAGGAGAACACATCAAGAGAACACATCAGAAGAACACGTGTAGAGAACACATCAGGAGTACAGGTTTTGGTCATGTTTCTGGGCCTCCTGAGGCCAAACAAGGCTGACATTTGCAGCATTTTCTTCAGAATTACTTATTTCCAATATTATTGAACAACTTTTGATTTTATGAACCTGCTATCCATCTTCCAAGTGTTCCTCACAACATTCACGTCAACAAGTACAGAACAACAACTGTAAAACAAACTTAGTGTAGATAGAACATGTTCAAACAGAAAGTAAGCATATATTAACAGTAAATGATGAGGAGATCAATAATCAATTTTTACAGTTTGTCCCTCATAATGTGTAGAAAATAATAGGTGTATAAATGACACAATATGTTACTGCAGACTAAATAGGAGTCTTTGTTTGTTTACTTACTAAAAGACAAGTCGTCTACTATGTTCACTATTTTATTTAAGGACTAAATTACAATAATAAACATATGTTTCTTGCACACTAACAATATTTGCGACAATAAAGACATTCTGTGATTATATATATCTATATACATATATATAGATACACATACAATGTAGTTCTTTGAATTGCCGCCGAGATGCTAATTAATTTAAAACCTCTTCTCACTCCTGCACTTACCAAAGGCATGCGGTAAAAGTTAGCATGCGCTAATTATTTTAAAACCTCTTCTCACTCCTGCGCTTACCAAAGGCATGCGGTAAAAGTAAGCATGCGCTAATTATTTTAAAACCTCGTCTCACTCCGGCACTTACCAAAGGCATGCAGTAAAAATTTGAGTGTGATGTAAGCTTGGACCTTAAAGCCTACTGAATAGCTCTTAATCTTCTTCCCTTTATGCGATTTCAAATTATTGAAATCAGCCTCCTCCATTTTGAAAATGATGACAGGGGAAGTGTCACTCGTGACGTTACGAGTTTGACCCGGCGGTAATACTAAGCATGCGCTAATTATTTTGTGAAGCGAGGTTGACCCGGCAGTAATTCAAGGCAGGCGCATACTATTTACCCCGCGGCAATTCAAGGAAATACGGTATGTAAATAATATTATTATTTATGATTAATTAATTTGGAATGTATGTATATTAGCACTACGTCTGTGATACGGCGGTGAGGGATGTACTGTCTTGGTTTTTTCTGTCTTGTGATTTGCATGTTTTATTTTGAAAAGCAACTCCTCTTGTTTCAGATCACGGGCCCTTCCTCTTGTGTCACCAGTCTGACATCCTCCCTGACCCTTGATTGTTTCCACCTGTTCCCCATTACCCTCATGTTCCATATAAGCCCATGCCTCCCCTTGTTCTGTGCCAGATTGTCTTGAGCTTTCGTGCCTGTCTTGCTTCCATGTTTACGTCCATGCCTTGCCTCGTCCCACGTCGACTTCCTTGGATCCTGAATTCCCACGCTGTAATTTTGAGTTGAACTTTTTCTCCTCCTCAGTGTGAATGTTGTTATTTAGCCCTTGTTCAACCAAAGTGGTGAGTTTTTATTTTTCTACTAATCTTTTCTTCCTCAAAATTCGTGAGTGATTTTTTTGTTTAGCTTTATTAGATAAAGTTAAGAGTAGATATTTTTATAGTCATTGTTTTCTTCCTCCTGTTGGAGCGTTTTATGTTAAGGTTCATTGCCGATACAGCGCAAATTATAGTTAGTGACGGAATGTCCCTTTGGGACAGAGGACCTTATTGTATTTCTAAGGTTTTATTATTCTTTATTATTCCGCCGCCTCTTCGAGCTGTAACTTGACCCCCTTAACATGCTTCAAAACTCACCATATTTGACACACACACACA